>NC_086452.1:383049915-383353040 GCF_028390025.1 Pseudophryne corroboree
GGTGATTGACAGGAAGAGGCAGTTTGTGGGTGGCAACTGACTGTTTACTGGGAGTGGTCGGAAAAACGCAGGCGCACCCAAGTGCTTTCATGGAGGGTGTTTGACGTCAGCTCCGGCCCCAACCAGCCTGATGTTATCGCACTGTAGGAGTAAGTCCTGGGCTGCACACACAGGGCAAATCATTTACTGGTGAGTGAGCTGCGAACGGATTTGCAGCTGTCCGCTGACTGAGGGGGTTTTTAGCGGTTCGGTGTATACATGCGATCGCACACTTGCGCGGTGAATATACACTCCCATTGGGCGGCGACTATCTGATTGCAGGGCTATAATTTTAGCAGCCTAGCGATCAGGTCTGAATCACCCCCATAGTCTGTGTATGTGTGCGCAGTTCTGAATGAGATTGCCATGGCTCCAGTGAGCGTCTATCTTCTTTACTGGGTGGCAGCTTCACTTGCAATCATGAGCAGTTCTGTAGCCTAAAACTTTGCAGCTGCGTAGGCATGTACTGCAAACACCAATTAAGTCCAGTGTGAATAAACATACTTAATGAATAAGGATCTGATACTTTGCTACAAAGTATCACTGAAACAAAATACAGTACAAGATTAAACAATCGCCTTGTTCCCTACTTAAATTTTTCCATACCCCATGACACCTTTGATATTGGACTAAATTGGCTGTATCCAGAACCAAACAAGGAACTTTTACATATACTGTAAGCCAGGGGTGTCAAAGACAAGGCCCGCGGGCCAAATCCGGCCCGCCAGACCTCGTCTGATGGCCCGCGGTGCCGCCGCCATGAAACCCCCTTCTCCCGAGTGCCCAGCTCGGGGGGGGCGGGGTTTCGCGGAATGACGCGATTGCGTCGTGACGTCACGGCGCAAACGCGTCATTCAACGAAACCCCGTCGGAGGAGGGAGAAGGGAGCCGCGCAGACGAGGAGGGAGAGGCGGCTGAAGAGCGGCGAGAACCGCTTCAAATGTAAGTCAGCCCCTCTCCCTTCCTCTCTTTCTCTCTCTCTCCCTCCTTCCACCACCTGCCGCAATGTGTAAAATGGGGACCTGTACCTGCCGCTATGTGTAAAATGGGGACCTGTGCCTGCCACAATGTGTAAAATGGGGACCTGTGCCTGCCACAATGTGTAAAATGGGGACCTGTACCTGCCGCTATGTGTAAAATGGGGACCTGTGCCTGCCACAATGTGTAAAATGGGGACCTGTGCCTGCCACAATGTGTAAAATGGGGACCTGTACCTGCCGCTATGTGTAAAATGGGGACCTGTGCCTGCCACAATGTGTAAAATGGGGACCTGTGCCTGCCACAATGTGTAAAATGGGGACCTGTGCCTGCCACAATGTGTAAAATGGGGACCTGTACCTGCCGCTATGTGTAAAATGGGGACCTGTGCCTGCCACAATGTGTAAAATGGGGACCTGTGCCTGCCACAATGTGTAAAATGGGGACCTGTACCTGCCGCTATGTGTAAAATGGGGACCTGTGCCTGCCACAATGTGTAAAATGGGGACCTGTGCCTGCCACAATGTGTAAAATGGGGACCTGTACCTGCCGCTATGTGTAAAATGGGGACCTGTGCCTGCCACAATGTGTAAAATGGGGACCTGTGCCTGCCACAATGTGTAAAATGGGGACCTGTGCCTGCCACAATGTGTAAAATGGGGACCTGTGCCTGCCACAATGTGTAAAATGGGGACCTGTGCACTATAAAAGGGGGCACATGGCTGGGCACTATAAAAGGGGGCACATGGCTGGGCACTTTAAAAGGGGGCAGATGGCTGGGCACATATAAGGCAGGTGGAGCGGTAAATTTTGGATAGACCTACAGATACAACCGGCCCTTTGATGGGGACCAAACTGCTGATGCGGCCCCCGATGAATTTGAGTTTGACACCCCTGCTGTAAGCATACAATAAACACACAAACTGACACACATTTTGCTAATTATACCAAATGTGACAAAGTTAATCTTAACACACCAACAGGCAAAACGTTAGACTGTAAAAACACGCTCAGCGCGATGATCTGCAAACAGTTTGTACTGACACCGCTTTGTGGGCCTGATTCAGCATGGATCGCAAAAGCAACATCTTTCTCTAATGGGCAATACCAGGGGCCTAATTCAGACCTAATCGATGGGCAGCGATTTTTGCTATCCTGCGATCAGATAGTTGCCGCCTACAGGGGGAGGGTATTTGAGCTGTGCAAGTGTGCGACCGCATGTGTAGCAGAGCTGCACAAACTGATTTTGTGCAGTCTCTGCACAGCCCAGGACTTACTCAGCCACTGCGATCACTTCAGCGTGTCCGGGACCGGAATTGACGTCAGACACCCGCCCTGCAAACGCTTGGACACGCCTGTGTTAATCCAGACACCACCCACAAATGTCCTCTGCATGTCAATCTCCTTGCGTTCGCCCATGCGATCGCTTTTTTCGCACCATCCCGTCGCCATGCACCGATGCCAGATGCAGGCATCCAACACGCCTGCGCATTGCGGTGCATACGCATGCGCAGTTCGGACCTGATCGCAGGCTGTTAGAAAACGCAGCATAGCGATCAGGTCTGAATTACCCCCCCCCCCCATGTGCACTGCAATTGGGGCAAATGTAACATGTGCAGAGAGAGTTAGATTTGGGTGGGTTATTTTGTTTCTGTGTATGGTAAATACTGGCTGCTTTATTTTTACTGCGATTTAGATTTCAGTTTGAACACACTCCACCCAAATCTAACTCTCTCTGCACATGTTACATCTGCCCCCACTGCACATGGTTTTGCCCATTAGAGAAAGATTTTGCTTTTGCGATCCATGTCAGGCCCTGTATTTGCGCATATAGATGTGTCCTCATACATCTTTGCTGCAGTCACGCCAAACAACCCCTTTTGGCACGTCAGGTCGCGTGAGAAGCTTCTAGCGCCTGTCATCTTTTTATTTGTCTTATTCACAACGCAATGTGACTAGGATGCACAAGGAGACTGTGCTGATTAATGTGATATATGACACTTGTATATCTGTGTTCGACCAAGTGCTAGAAGGTAGCAGTAGATTTTTTCCAGTACAAGTTCTGTTCTGCTCCATATAGTCAGTCACACACAATATACAAGTGTCATATATCAAATTAATCAGCACAGTCGCCTCGGGCGTCCTAGCTGTAAATAAGATGCATTTTCAGCAACATAAGTCACCAGACGAGTTGCACAGGACCTGGTGTCTCACTCAAGCCAGTCATCTCGTGCTGCTTGGCGTATTGAGGCTGGATGCATGAGGAGGCATCTGTATGCACCTACTGTATTCGTCCGCTTTCACATTTCAGGTTGAAAAGTCCTTTGAACGGCTAAGAAAAAGAGAGATGCATCTTCTTTTGTGAGCCCACAACACACAAAGGGGGTCATTCCGAGTTGATCGTAGCTGTGCTAAATTTAGCACAGCTACGATCGTAAACTCAGACATGTGGGGGGACGCCCAGCACAGGGCTCGTCCGCCCCGCATGTCAGTGCCGCCCCCCCCCCCCCCCGCACAAATACAAAAGCATCACACAGAGTAACTCCCGGCCAGCGCAGCTCCTGCGGCTGGCCGGGAGTTGTGTGTCGTGCCGCGTGAGACGTCACGCAGTCATTGCGCCACGCCCCCCCAACGGTCCGGCCATGCCTGCGTTGGCAGGACCGCGCCTACTAAACGCCGTCTTAATGCCGCCGTTCAGCCCCCTCCCGCCCAGCGTCCGCCTCTGTCTCAGAGGCGATCGCTGGGTACCGAGGACTGCCATGAGCCGGCGCACTGCGGCGCCGGCGCAGTTCCGACCCGATCGCTGCACTGCGACAAACTGCAGCGAGCGATCGGGTCGGAATGACACCCAAAATGGACAGATTAAACACATAAATGCAAAGTCATACCTACAGTACAAACCGTTTAGCCAGCCTCCTCACTAAGAAAAAAATCATGTCAAGACCCATTTATATCTTAAATCAGGACTGCACAAATATACACAAAAGTTATGAGCCAGGGCCAAAAGTTACAAGCCAACAGTTGTTTTAATTAAAATTTGTAAGGCACACAGAAATGACTGAGTATAGGATTAGACCTGTGCAATCCAGCATTAAGGGGTATATTCAATTATGTCCGGATTTTCGGTTAGCCGAAAAAATCTGGACATAGCTATTTAATTCCGGACGTTTTGGGCCACTTTTCTGACAACGCAGATTCGACTTGTTAACAGAAGCTGTTTGTGCGTCCTATTACATTACTTTGCTTCTCAGGCGCAATTTCGCGAGAGAATGCAAAAAAGACGCTTGCGTTACTGAGTCCCGCTACGGCATGGAGCGACTTCAAGGGCTGTTTAGTGTGACTGCAGCAAGGATGTAAGAGGACACATCTGTACTTAAATCTGAATCAGGCCCAATGTACTTTCTTATGCAGACAGATTTGGGTGGGGTGTGTTCAAACTGAAATCTAAATTGCAATGTAAAAATAAATCTGTCCAGCATTTGTGGGCTACATGCAAAAAGCAGCTGGTATTTACCCAGCAGAGAAAAAATATATAATGCATTTGCTCCCCTAGCATAGAAACATAGGGGGTCATTCCGAGTTGATTGCTAGCTGCCGTTGTTCGTAGCGCAGTGATGAGGCGCTACGAGGTGCGTATAGTGCGCACTGCGCACGCGTGTCGTACTTTCGCAAAAGCCGATGTAGTTTTACACAAGCTCTAGCGACGCTTTTCAGTCGCACTGCTGATCGTTTAGTGATTGACAGGAAGTGGGTGTTTCTGGGTAGTAACTGACCGTTTTCGGGGAGTGTGCGTAAAAACGCAGGCATGTCAGATAAAGACGCAGGAGTGGCTGGGGAAATGGGGGAGTGGCTGCCCGAACGCAGGGCGTGTTTGTGACGTCAAAACAGGAACTAAACAGACTGAAGTGATCGCTAGCTAGGAGTAAGTCTCGAGCTACTTTGAAACTGCACAATCTTTTTTTGTAGCAATGCTGCGACCCTTTCGTTCGCACTTCTGCTAAGCTAAGATACACTCCCAGAGGGAGTGTTTGCACTGCTGCTAAAAGCAGCTAGCGAGCGATCAACTCGGAATGAGGGCCATACTACAAAGTTACTTGCTTTACTTCCAAATCCATATCAGGCGTATAGTCAGAAACAAGCACTATACCAGGGGTGGGCAATTATTTCAGCTGGGGGGCCGCTTAACACTTCCAGCGAATATTCGAGGGCCACACACAAAATACTCAAAAAGAGTCCCCTTTTTACACATTACGGCAGATAGCGTCCCCTTTTTACACATTACAGCAGACATCGTCCCCCTTTTTACACATTACAGCAGACAGCGCCCCCGTTTTTACACATTACGGCAGACATTGTCCCCCTTTTTACACATTACGGCAGACTGCATCCCCTTTTTACTCATTACGGCAGACATCGTCCCCCTTTTTACACATTACAGCAGACAGCGCCCCCGTTTTACACATTACGGCAGACATCGTCCCCTTTTTACACATTACAGCAGACAGCGCCCCCGTTTTTTCACATTACGGCAGACATTGTCCCCCTTTTTACACATTACGGCAGACTGCGTCCCTTTTTACACATTACGGCAGACATCGTCCCCCTTTTTACACATTACAGCAGACAGCGCCCCCGTTTTACACATTACGGCAGACATCGTCCCCTTTTTACACATTACAGCAGACAGCGCCCCCGTTTTTTCACATTACGGCAGACATTGTCCCCCTTTTTACACATTACGGCAGACTGCGTCCCCTTTTTACACATTACGGCAGACATCGTCCCCCTTTTTACACATTACAGCAGACAGCGCCCCCGGGTACTAATGGTTCCCTGAAGGAGGTCTATTATTGGGATCCCGGTGCCCTCCGGAGGGGACTTTACTTCTAGTCAACGGTTGTGCTGCCCGTGTCCAGTGTGTGTATATGTATATATATATATATATATATATATATACACACACACACACACACACACACACACACACACACACACACACACACACACACATATATATATATATATATATATATAGTACACACAAACACACATTACGTATACACACCAAGCCAACACGATACAGAGCCAAATATTCCAATTTAATAAATAGCAGCATTATAAAAAAAAACTAAGAAAAAAAAAATACAGCCAGCTTACTTTTGTCTCTGCAGCTGAGCCGTTGCAGCTGTCCTTCACTTCTATGCGGTGCCGCGGCTGTAATTAGGTTGTCAGGGCAACCCATGGGGAGCGCAGCGCCGCAGATCACCCCCCCCCCCCGGCTCCCCCCTTAATCCGGCTCTGCGCCCAGCGCGATTGGTAACAGAGGAAATCCCGGTCAGCTGACCCTGTGACGTGACCGGGATTTCCTCAGCGGCGCCTCGTCTGAGAGCAGTGCAATGACAAGCGGCCTGTCGGGCCGCTTGTCATTGCACTCTAATGGGGCACAGCGGGCCAGGCACGATCGGTCCGCGGGCCGCATCCGGCCCGCGGGCCGCCTGTTGCCCACCCCTACACTATGCACTGGTTGGAATGAACACATACTGTAGGGGTCTACTAGTTTCAGCAAGAGGTAAAGGGATCTATTTATCAAGCTGCACTATCCCTAAACTCCGGTGTGAGACTGAACCTGATAAAACAGACATCCTTCTGATATGACCTCAACATCAAAGGACAAGACTGCACCATAGCCAAGCAACTGGACTGACAATTGGAGAATTTCAAAACAGTGATCATGTGCGGAATCTTGGCATTGTCCTGGATGGTGTCTTAACACTTACACATCAGATATCAGCCACAATCAAATCCTCATTCTTTTATCTGAGGAACACAGCTAGAATCAAGCACTTAATTCCTTCTGAAGATCTGCCAAAAGTCATACATGCATTTGTATCATCTCAATTAGATTACTGCCATGCCCGCAACCTTGGTCTCCCAGAAAAAGAATTGCACCGTTTACAGCTGGTACAAAACGCAGCTGCCAGGCTGTTAACCAACCAGCCACGTTCTAGCCACATAACACCCATTCTCTACTCCCTTCACTGGCGAATTATCTTTAAGATTGGCTTACTGACTTTCAAAGCACTACATTACCATGGTTCAAGGTACCTAAAGCAGTTTCTGATTCCATACTGCCCCACTCGGAAGGCAGCTATGTGAGACTGCTGGTCACATTACTGATGCCAGAATCTCGCCCCCTTACAGTCCCGGCAGTCGGCATTCCGACTAACAGGACTATTCACAAGGGAGTTGTATATATACAGGGAGTTGTCCACGATACCCATAGAGTGGGAATATAACCTGTGGCGAGCACAGCTCGCCACCGAGCACGCAAGGGGCTTCGTTCCGCTCAAATACCCCTCCCCGCTGGGCATATGCAAGTCGGGATTCCGGGATCGGTATGGTGACCGCCAGTCACGCATACCCAACCCCCCCACTCGATTACTGCGATCTGTAGATGAGGGACTTTTAGCAGTACCTAGAATCTCCCGTAATTCATCTGGGGATCAAGCTTTTAGCCATGTGGTCCTGACTCTATGGAACTCACTTCCCGCACAGCTGAGAGGCCCCCACTCCAGAAAGGTATCCGTTAAGATGGTCGACAATGTTAAGGTCGACACTCATTAGGTCTACCACTATTGGTCGACAGTGACATGGTCAACATGAGCAAATGGTTAACACATGATAAGATCGACATGGCTTTTTTTTTTTTAAAGAAAAGATTTTTAACTTTTTCATACTTTACCATCCACGTGGACTACGATTGGGAATAGTAACCTGTGCCGAGCGCAGCGGTAGCGGAGGCACCTTGCCCGCAGCTCGCTCACCATGCAAGGGGACACGGTACACTAACTGGGGTTCCTGGTCATGTTACGGAAAAAATGACACCAAAAACAGTTAAAAAATCCAGGTCGATCTTTCACGCGGCGGCCATTTTCACTTGTCGACCATTCGTCCATGTCGACCAATAGTGGTCGACCTAATGACTGTCGACCTTAACATTGTCGACCATTCATACCGGAACCCTCCAAAAACAAGACTTAAGACTTTCCTGTTTACTTAGCAGTTCCGTAATGTCCCTTTAGTATCTCCATGCTCTCTGAATGTTCTGAAAAGCTTTTCTGTTCTTCATTGTCTCTATACTGTATTATGGGGGTAATTCCAAGTTGATCGCAGCAGGAAATTTTTTAGCAGTTGGGCAAAACCATGTGCACTGCAGGGGGGGCAGATATAACGTGCAGAGAGAGTAAGATTTGGGTGGGTTATTTTGTTTCTGTGCAGGGTAAATACTTACTGCTTTATTTTTACACTGCAATTTAGATTGCAGATTGAACACACCCCACCCAAATCTAAGGGTGTGTACACACGGTGAGATATTTTCTTGAGATTTTGACTATATAGTAAAAATCTCAAGAAAAGTTAGTGCAGATCGCAAGGTGAAAGTCACTTTGCGATCCCGATGCGCGGTCCCGCCAGGTCGGCATCGCAAGAAAAGATAGACTGTGCAGGCAAGTCAATCCCTGCTAGATCGGTGTACTATCTAGTTCATCTCACATGTCAATGACATCTCACATAAGCCAAAATCTCACATAAACCAAAATCGTAAGAACACATAGTGCATATCTCAAGAAAAGTTAGTCAAAATCTGTGCTATCTGAACTCTGGGGAGTTCAGGGGAAATCGCAAGTAAAAATCGGGCATAGCAAGGATCTCACCGTGTGTACACACCCTAACTCTCTCTGCACATGTTATATCTGCCTCAATCTGTTAAGCGCCTTGAGTCCTATTGGAGAAAAAGCGCTATATAAATAAAATTATTATTATTATTATTATTAAAGCCCCTTTTTACCGCTGCCATCCCGTATTGCTGGCAGCTGAGCACGGATGTTGGCACGGATGCCAGTGTTGACACGGATGCCTTCATTTTATTGCTGCAAGTAGAAGACATAACTAGAGCAGTACATTGTAATAAAAGCCGCTCATGCACACCAACTAAAAAGGTCAATTTTAGCATAATAAAATTACCAATGTAATGTCTCACCAGCTCATTGCCTCGCTGACCTTACTCCAACAATGAATGTTTCTGAGATAACATAATATCGGCATAAATAGCTTGATATCATAAGACAGCAACTCTTAATGAATATTATATTAAAACTTCAACCAGACAAGTGAAAAAGCATCTTTTAGCTGGTGAAAAATGTAGCAGATCATAAGGCTGCCAGGCATCGCAGCTACTCTGTGAGTGTATTTATTGTCAGGCTTAAATCGTTTCACGCCACATCCTCTGGTTTGGTCCCAGCACAGATCAATCTCCAAAACCTAAAGGAGATAGGGGGTAATTCAGACCTGATCGTAGCAGCAAATTTGTAAGCAGTTGGGCAAAACCATGGGGTTAATTCAGACCTGATCGCTCGCTAGCGTTTTTTGCAGCACTGCGATCAGGTCAAAACTGCGCATGCGTATGCCCCGCAATACAAAGCGGATTGTTGCTGTGCGATGGGTTTTACGAAGAATCCATGCGCACAGCCGATCGCAAGGAGATTGACAGGAAGAAGCCGTTTGTGGGTGGCAACTGACCGTTTTCAGGGAGTGGTTGAAAAAACGCAGGTGTGCCAAGCGTTTGCAGGGCGTGTCTGACGTCAATTCCGGTCCCGGACAGGCTGAAGTGATCACAGCGGCTGAGTAAGTCCTGGGCAACTCAGAAACTGCACAAAGTTATTTTGTACCGCTCGGCTGCACATGTGATCACACTCTTGCACAGCTAAAATACACTCCCCGGTGGGCGGCGACTATGCGAACGCAGGACTGCAAATAACAGCTAGCGAGCAATCAGGTCTGAATGACCCCCCATGTGCACTGCAGGTGTGGCAGATATGCCATTTGCAGAGAGAGTTATACCCCTTTTCCACTAGCATTTAAAATACGGGTAAATGCGCAGGGCGCGCATTTACCTGTGTTTTTCCCTAGTGGAAAAGGGTCCCCCTGCAAATTCCCGGATCAAGTGATCCAGGAATCCTACCCGGGTAGCTTGCCGGGTTGAACACGTGTTCAACCCGGTAAGCTGTGTAGTGTGAACAGTGTATGGTAGGGCGGCGCTGGGAGATCATGTGATCTCCCAGCGCCGCCCCTGCCGCGTCACTAGCAGCGTCACCAACCCGGCAATATTCCGGGTTGGTGAGCGCTGTAGGAAAGGGGGCTGTAGCATGGGTCGCAGCCGTGTCAGGCGACACAGCTGCGACCTGTGCTACAGTGGAAAAGGGGTATTTGTTTTGGGTGGGTTATTTTGTTTCTGTGAAGAGTAAATACTGGCTGCTTTATTTTTACACTGCAATTTAGATTTCAGTTTGAACACACCCCACCCAAATCTAACTCTCTATGCACATATTATATCTGTGTCCCGTCCCCCCCCCCCTGCAGTGCACATGGTTTTGCCCAACTGCTAACAAATTTGCTGCTACGATCAGGTCTGAATTACCCCCATAGTGCCAGTAAAATGACAGCATAGGGCTGATGCAGAATTGCATGAAAGACGGCCAAAGTTACCTTTGCATTGAACTAAGGGCCTAATTCAAAGTTGATTGCAAAAGCAAAATCTTCCTCTAATGGACAAAACTGCAGGGGGGCAGATGTAATGTGCAGAAAGAGTTAGATTTGGGTGGGTTATTTTGTTTCTGTGCAGGGTAAATACTGGCTGCTTTATTTTTACACTACAATTTAGATTTCAGTTTGAAAACACCACACCCAAATCTAATAGGCCCTACACACTGGCCGATTTTTTGAAAGATATGAACGATCTCGTTCATAAATGAACGAGAACTCGTTCATATCTTTCAGTGTGGAGACTCCAGCGATGAACGATGCGCGGCCCCGCGCTCGTTCATCGCTGGTCTCCCGTCAGCTGTGCATGCAGGCCAATATGGACGATCTCGTCCATATTTGCCTGCACTTCAATGCAGCCGCGTGACGGGGGGAGTGAAGAAACTTCACTCCCCCCGTCACTGCCCCCCCGCCGCCGGGTCGCTCGTCGGCCGTATCCGCCGTCGGGCAGCTCGGCGGCGGGTCGGCCAGTGAGTAGGGCCCTTAACTCTCTGTGAACATGTTATATCTGTCCCACCTGCAGTGCACATGGGGGGTGATTCAGACCTGATCGCTAGGCTGCTAAAGTTGTTGTGCTGCATATAGATAGTCGCCGCCCAAGGTGAGTGTATATTCGCCGTGCAAGTCTGCGATCGCATATGTACGCCGGGCTGCAAAAAAAACCTCAGTCAGCGGACAGCTGCAAATACGTTCGCACCTCACTCACCACTGAAAGATTTTTCTAGTGTGTGCAGTCTGTGCGCAGCCCAGGACTTACTCCTTCAGTGCGATCAGAACGGGCTGATCGGGTCCGAAGCTGACGTCACACACCCTCCCTGAAAACGCTTGAGAACGCCTGCATTTTCCCTGACACTCCCAGAAAACGGTCAGTTACCATCCACAAACGGCCTCCTCCTATCAATCAGTATGCGAATGGCTGTGTGATTGAAAAAAAAAAAAGCAAAATGAGAAAATGAGATAAAAGCATACTTACCCACTTTTTCATGGTGTTTTCCAGGAGGGGAAGGATCAGGGAGGAGGAGCAAGGAGGCGAGGAGCTGTGAAGAGGAAACCAGGATGCTTTGCCCGGCAGTGTAATGCTATCATCTGCAGGAATAACCCGTCCGGGTATTCACAGTGAATATCACTCCCCGCCAGTGGCGGCTCTAGAGTTAGGGCTGCAGCACAGTCCAAAATTCAATTAAAGGAGCCGTACCAACTGCCAAACATCGCCGGCCAGGGCCAAGAATAGGCTCCCCTATTTAATTTTGGACTGCGCTGCAGCCCCACCTCTGGAGTTGCCACTTCTTCCTGTCCACTATACTGGAGAACTGGGCAGGATCCTGGAGGGTTCTCTACTCTCTCGGGTTCCTGGGAGCACTGGCGTCACAAGGTGGCTGCGGTCCGCACCCGAGTGTCATCCGCCGAGGGGTGACACCAAAGTGCCGGCTCCTGCTCAGTGACAGGAGCCGGGTGTTGCACTGTAACATTACGTGCAGCAACCTGTCTCCTGTCACCATGTAGGAGCTGGCACTGCAGACACTTTAGACTCTGGAGGCAAGCAGCAACTCCCGGACCCCCAGAGTGCAGAAAAACGGGAGTCGGGGTGCTTAACCACGCCCCCTCCCGTGGGTCGTCACACAAAGCCACACTCCAATTGCGCCCACTGCCGCACCGGGTTCAGAAGAGGTGAGTGACGCCTCTGCCTGGGAGAACATCCCCAAATTTAAGTGAGTAGATACAGTAAGTATGTGTGAAAGACTCACCCACCCCAAACTTCAAGTAAAATAAGAAAAAGCACACAAGACAATTTACAACTGACAATGAATTGTTGTGTTGCAACTACATATTGTGGACTTTCATTTAGAATTTTTTTTAACTTGAGCAAAAAATAAGGTTCTCATCATCTTAGCAAGTATATCCAGTCCAAAATCAAGTATCTACAAAACTTCTGAATTTTGGACTACATGCAAATTAATTCTACGGGATCCGGTCTCTAGGTCGACAGTAACTAGGTCAACCACTATTGGTCAACGAATTCTACTGTGCCGAACTCTTGCAGTAATATATAAGGCAAAAAATACTGCACAGCAATAAGAAAGTAAAAAATACTAAATAAGGGAAAAAAGGTAGTGTAAAATCAGGGGGAAAATGGACTAGTACATGCATTATGGAATGAGGGAACTATCACAAAATGTGAAAACCAGCGCACAATGGCCCTTATTCCGAGTTGGTCGCTCGCTAGCTGCTTTTAGCAGCATTGCAAACGCTAGGCCGCCGCCCTTTGGGAGTGTATCTTAGCTTAGCAGAATAGCGAACGAAAGATTAGCAGAACTGCTACTACAGTAGTTTGCAGGAATCTATGACCTGCAAACTTCCTTTGTTCTAGGGCATAGGTTCTCAAACTCGGTCCTCAGGACCCCACACGGTGCATGTTTTGCAGGTAACCCAGCAGGTGCACAGGTGTATTATTTGCTCACTGACACATTTTAAAAGGTCCACAAGTGGAGCTAATTATTTCACTTGTGATTTTGTGAGGTGACCTGCAAAACATGCACTGTGTGGGGTCCTGAGGACCGAGTTTGAGAACCTGTGTTCTAGGGAATAGGATTGCCACCTAGCAACAGCAGGTGGGTTATGTAGTAAGCATCATGATTTTCCGCTGTAAGGCAGGGAAGTGAAATTTTTAAATCACTAACCTGCCGACACTAGCAGTGAAGTTGCACTTGCCCAGCAGGCTAGGTTGTGCACAGGTCACATGCACACTAGCAACTGGGCGGGGCTTACACTCACTGAATCAGATTTTTCAAAGCTTACTGGTAGCAATCCTAATAACAAGAACACCTGTCGGTGAGTATTGTGTGTGTTGGGAACAAAGGAGAGTAATACCTACACATTTAGATCTGAACTGACTGAACCATTTATTTAGGCATACAATGCTGGTGAGGCTTGTGAAAGGCAAACCCTGAGAAGAAATAACATATATATATACAGGTTGAGTATCCCTTATCCAAAATGCTTGGGACCAGAGGTATTTTGGATATCGGATTTTTCCGTATTTTGGAATAATTGCATACCATAATGAGATATCATGGTGATGGGACCTAAATCTAAGCACAGAACGCATTTATGTTACATATACACCTTATACACACAGCCTGAAGGTAATAATAGCCAATATTTTTTAGAACTTTGTGCATTAAACAAAGTGTGTGTACATTCACACAATTCATGTATGTTTCATATACACCTTATACACACAGCCTGAAGGTCATTTAATACAATATCTTGAATAACTTTGTGTATTAAACAAAGTTTGTGTACATTGAGCCATCAAAAAACAAAGGTTTCACTATCTCACTCTCACTCAAAAAAGTCCGTATTTCGGAATATTCCGTATTTCGGAATATTTGGATATGGGATACACAACCTGTATATATACTGTATATATAAATATATATTCACTCTTTTAACTCTAGTTATATTTGTACTGTATAATATGTATAAGCAGAACAAGAAATGGAAGCTAGAACAACTTTCTTAGAATTTTAGACAATTGCAGTTGGAATAACAATAAGTTTACACAACTAGAGAATAAAGTCTTGTGTGTGAAATGACTTTTTTCGGCTATATTTGTCTTGTTTTCCAGAAATGGATGGCAAAACAATATTATAAAGAAACCTTTGTTTTGCAAGTAAACAAACAGAAAAAAAAATTGAGGCGTCTCAATTTCTAGGGTCCTCTGTAGCCAGACTCTGTAATATTCATCTACCTCAGAGGGCCTGAAAAGACAATAGACCAATGTCTGGAAGAGTAACCAACAGATAGCAACAGCTACTTTGTAATAATAATAAATAAGATTTTACTCACCGGTAAATCTATTTCTCGTAGTCCGTAGTGGATGCTGGGAACTCCGAAAGGACCATGGGGAATAGCGGCTCCGCAGGAGACTGGGCACAACTAAAAGAAAGCTTTTAGACTACCTGGTGTGCACTGGCTCCTCCCACTATGACCCTCCTCCAAGCCTCAGTTAGGATACTGTGCCCGGAAGAGCTGACACATTAAGGAAGGATTTTGAATCCCGGGTAAGACTCATACCAGCCACACCAATCACACCGTATAACTCTTGATACCATATCCAGTTAACAGTATGAAACATAACTGAGCCTCTCAACAGATGGCTCATAACAATAACCCTTTAGTTAACAATAACTATGTACAAGTATTGCAGACAATCCGCACTTGGGATGGGCGCCCAGCATCCACTACGGACTACGAGAAATAGATTTACCGGTGAGTAAAATCTTATTTTCTCTAACGTCCTAGTGGATGCTGGGAACTCCGAAAGGACCATGGGGATTATACCAAAGCTCCCAAACGGGCGGGAGAGTGCGGATGACTCTGCAGCACCGAATGAGAGAACTCAAGGTCCTCCTCAGCCAGGGTATCAAATTTGTAGAATTTAGCAAACGTGTTTGCCCCTGACCAAGTTGCAGCTCGGCAAAGTTGTAAAGCCGAGACCCCTCGGGCAGCCGCCCAAGATGAGCCCACTTTCCTCGTGGAATGGGCTTTTACTGATTTAGGATGCGGCAATCCAGCCGCAGAATGCTCCAGCTGAATTGTGCTACAAATTCAGCGAGCAATAGTCTGCTTAGAAGCAGGAGCACCTATTTTCTTGGGTGCCTACAGGATAAAAAGCGAGTCAGTTTTCCTGACTCCAGCCGTCCTGGAAATATAAATTTTTAAGGCCCTGACTACGTCCAGTAACTTGGAATCTTCCAAGTCCCTAGTAGCCGCAGGCACTACAATAGGTTGGTTCAAGTGAAAAGCTGATACCACCTTAGGGAGAAACTGGGGACGAGTCCTCAATTCTGCCCTATCCATATGGAAAATCAGATAAGGGCTTTTACATGACAAAGCCGCCCATTCTGACACACGCCTGGCCGAAGCCAAGGCCAATAACATGACCACTTTCCACGTGAGATATTTAAAATCCACAGTTTTAAGTGGCTCAAACCAATGTGATTTTAGGAAACTCAACACCACGTTGAGATCCCAAGGTGCCACAGGAGGCACAAAAGGGGGCTGAATATGTAGCACTCCCTTTACAAATGTCTGAACTCCAGGCAGTGAAGCCAGTTCTTTCTGGAAGAAAATCGACAGAGCCGAAATCTGGACCTTAATGGAACCCAAGTTTAGGCCCATAGTCACTCCTGACTGTAGGAAGTGCAGAAAACGACCCAGCTGAAATTCCTCTGTTGGGGCCTTCCTGGCCTCACACCACGCAACATATTTTCGCCAAATACGGTGATAATGGTTTGCGGTTACTTCTTTCCTGGCTTTTATCAGCGTAGGAATGACTTCCTCCGGTATGCCCTTTTCCTTTAGGATCCGGAATTCAACCGCCATGCCGTCAAACGCAGCCGCGGTAAGTCTTGGAACAGAAAGGGCCCCTGCTGTAGCAGATCCTGTCTGAGCGGTAGAGGCCATGGGTCCTCTGATATCATTTCTTGAAGTTCTGGGTACCAAGCTCTTCTTGGCCCATCCGGAACCACGAGTATCGTTCTTACTCCTCGTTTTCTTATTATTCTCAGTAGGGAATACAGAGGAGGGAATACATAAACCGACTGGTACACCCACGGTGTCACTAGAGCGTCCACAGCTATTGCCTGAGGGTCCCTTGACCTGGCGCAATATCTAGTTTTTTGTTTAGGCGGGACGCCATCATGTCCACCTGTGGCCTTTCCCAACGGTTTACCAACAGTTGGAAGACTTCTGGATGAAGTCCCCACTCTCCCGGGTGTAGGTCGTGTCTGCTGAGGAAGTCTGCTTCCCAGTTGTCCACTCCCGAAATGAACACTGCTGACAGTGCTAAGACGTGATTTTCCGCCCATCGGAGAATCCTTGTGGCTTCTGCCATCGCCATCCTGCTTCTTGTGCCGCCCTGTCGGTTTACATGGGCGACTGCCGTGATGTCGTCTGATTGAATCAGTACCGGCTGGTTTTGAAGCAGAGGCCTTGCCAGACTTAGGGCATTGTAAATGGCCCTCAGTTCCAGAATATTTATGTGTAGGGACGACTCCTGACTTGACCAAAGTCCTTGGAAATTTCTTCCCTGTGTGCCTGCCCCCCAGCCTCGAAGGCTGGCATCCGTGGTCACCAGGACCCAGTCCTGTATGCCGAATCTGCGGCCCTCTTGAAGATGAGCACTCTGCAGCCACCACAGTAGAGATACCCTGGTCCTTGGAGACAGGGTTATCAGCCGATGCATCTGAAGATGCGATCCCGACCACTTGTCCAAGAGGTCCCACTGAAAGGTTCTTGCATGGAACCTGCCGAATGGAATTTTGCTTCGTAAGAAGCTACCATTTTTCCCAGGACTCGTGTGCAGTGATGCACCGATACCTGTTTTGGTTTCAGGAGGTCTCTGACTAGAGATGACAGCTCCTTGGCTTTCTCCTGCGGGAGAAACACTTTTTTCTGTTCTGTGTCCAGAACCATACCCAGGAACAGTAGGCGTGTGGTAGGAACCAGCTGTGACTTTGGAATGTATAGAATCCATCCGTGCTGTTGTAGCACTTCCCGAGATAGTGCTACTCCGACCAACAACTGCTCCTTGGACCTCGCCTTTATAAGGAGATCGTCCAAGTACGGGATAATTAAAACTCCCTTTTTTCGAAGGAGTATCATCATTTCTGCCATTACCTTGGTAAAGACCCTCGGTGCCGTGGACAGTCCAAACGGCAGTGTTTGGAATTGGTAATGGCAATCCTGTACCACAAATCTGAGGTACTCCTGGTGAGGATGGTAAATGGGGACATGTAGGTAAGCATCCTTGATGTCCAGGGATACCATGTAATCCCCCTCCTCCAGGCTCGCAATAACCGCCCTGAGCGATTCCATCTTGAACTTGAATTTTTTTATGTATGTGTTCAAGGATTTCAAATTTAAAATGGGTCTCACCGAACCGTCCGGTTTCGGTACCACAAACAGTGTGGAATAGTAACCCCGTACTTGTTGAAGTAGGGGCACCTTGACTATCACCTGCTGGGAATACAGCTTGTGAATTGCCTCTAGCACAGCCTCCCTGCCTGAGGAAGTTGTCGGCAAGGCAGATTTGAGGAAACGGCGGGGGGGAGACGCCTCGAATTCCAGCTTGTACCCCTGAGATACTACTTGAAGGATCCAGGGATCCACCTGTGAGCGAGCCCACTGATCGCTGACATTTTTGAGGTGGCCCCCCACCGTACCTGGCTACGCCTGTGGAGCCCCCGTGTCATGCGGTGGACTCAGAGGAAGCGGGGGAAGAATTTTGATTCTAGGAACTGGCTGACTGGTGCAGCTTTTTCCCTCTTCCCTCGTCTCTGTGCAGAAAGGAAGCGCCTTTGACCCGCTTGCTTTTCTGAAGCCGAAAGGACTGTACCTGATAATACAGTGCTTTCTTAGGCTGTGAGGAAACCTGAGGTAAAAAAATTTCTTCCCAGCTGTTGCTGTGGATACGAGGTCCCAGAGACCATCCCCAAACAATCCCTCACCCTTATAAGGCTCTATGTGCCTTTTAAAGTCAGCATCACCTGTCCAGTGTCGGGTCTCTAATACCCTCCTGACAGAATGGACATTGCATTAATTCTGGATGCCAGCCGGCAAAATATCCCTCTGTGCATCCCTCATATATAAGACGACGTCTTTAATATGCTCTTTTGTTCGCAAAATAGTATCCCTGTTTGACAGGGTCACAGACCACGCTGCAGCAGCACTATCTGCAGGTCTCAGTCTAGTACCTGAGTGTGTAAATACAGACTTCAGGATAGCCTCCTGCTTTTTATCAGCAGGTACCTTCAAAGTGGCCGTATCCTAAGACGGCAGTGCCACCTTTTTTGACAAACGTGTGAGCGCCTTATCCACCCTAGGGGATATCTCCCAGCGTAACTTATCCTCTGGCGGGAAAGGGTACGCCATCAGTAACTTTTTAGAAATTACCAGTTTCTTATCGGGGGAACCCATGCTTTTTCACACTTCATTCACTCATTTGATGGGGGAACCAAACACTGCCTGCTTTTTCTCCCCAAACATAAAACCCTTTTTTAGTGGTACTTGGGTTAATGTCAGAAATGTGTAACACATTTTTTATTGCCGGGATCATGTAACGGATGTTCCTAGTGGATTGTGTATATGTCTCAACCTCGTCGACACTGGAGTCAGACTCCGTGTCGACATCTGTGTCTGCCATCTGAGGGAGCGGGCGTTTTTGAGCCCCTGATGGCCTTTGAGGCGCCTGGGCAGGCGCGGGCTGAGAAGCCGGCTGTCCCACAGCTGTTACGTCATCCAGCCTTTTATGTAAGGAGTTGACACTGTCGGTTTATACCTTCCACCTATACATCCACTCTGGTGTCGGCCCCACAGGGGGCGACATCACATTTATCGGCATCTGCTCTGCCACCACATAAGCCTCCTCATCAAACGTGTCGACACAGCCGTACCGACACACCGCACACACACAGGGAATGCTCTGACTGAGGACAGGACCCCACACAGCCCTTTGGGGAGACAGAGAGAGAGTATGCCAGCACACACCAGAGCGCTATATAATTTAGGGATTAACACTATATTGAGTGAATTTTTCCCAATAGCTGCTTGTATATACAATATTGCGCCTAAATTTAGTGCCCCCCCTCTCTTTTTAACCCTTTGAGCCTGCAAACTACAGGGGAGAGCCTGGGGAGCTGTCTTCCAGCTGCACTGTGAAGAGAAAATGGCGCCAGTGTGCTGAGGGAGATAGCTCTGCCCCTTTTTCGCGGACTTTTCTCCCGCTTTTTTATGGATTCTGGCAGGGGTATTTATCACATATATAGCCTCTGGGGCTATATATTGTGATATATTTGCCAGCCAAGGTGTTTTTATTGCTGCTCAGGGCGCCCCCCCCAGCGCCCTGCACCCTCAGTGACCGGAGTGTGAAGTGTGTATGAGGAGCAATGGCGCACAGCTGCAGTGCTGTGCGCTACCTTGGTGAAGACTGATGTCTTCTGCCGCCGATTTTCCGGACCTCTTCTTGCTTCTGGCTCTGTAAGGGGGGGGGGGCGGCGGTGCGGCTCCGGGAACGAACACCAAGGCCAGTTCCATGCGGTCGATCCCTCTGGAGCTAATGGTGTCCAGTAGCCTAAGAAGCCCAAGCTAGCTGCAAGCAGGTAGGTTCGCTTCTTCTCCCCTTAGTCGCTCGATGCAGTGAGCCTGTTGCCAGCAGGTCTCACTGTAAAATAAAAAACCTAAAATAAACTTTCTTTCTAGGAGCTCAGGAGAGCCCCTAGTGTGCATCCAGCTCAGCCGGGCACAGAAATCTAACTGAGGCTTGGAGGAGGGTCATAGTGGGAGAAGCCAGTGCACACCAGGTAGTCTAAAAGCTTTCTTTTAGTTGTGCCCAGTCTCCTGCGGAGCCGCTATTCCCCATGGTCCTTTCGGAGTTCCCAGCATCCACTAGGACGTTAGAGAAATAATAATTATTATTTTTTGGGAGGGTGGGATGGGCGCTGTTGCTAGGTGGCAATCCTATTCCCTAGAACAAAGGAAGTTTGCAGGTCATAGATTCCTGCAAACTACTGTTTGTTCGTCTGGAGGATTGCCACCTAGCAACAGCAGGTGGGCAGACTACCACACACCTGTTGGTTGTCCTGAGAGACCTAATCTTTTCTTCATCATAAGTCTCCAATAATGTTATGCACATGACCACATTAATGACAAATGGGCCTTGTATATAATTATTTGTTAGAGAAGACCTTCTGAGATACCTTCATATTGCTAACTCCTCTCAAAAGTGGCCTTTGAGTAGTGTCATATCCATTGAAGTTGAGGGTATATCAGTGTGTGAGGTAAATTTCCCTTCAAGCTAATTGGAGGGTATAGGAGGTAAATGTGGTGACTACTATTGTTCCAACAGGTAAAATATAAGGTGTGTTTGAGAAGCAAAATAACATGACAGGACACTGGAATAAAAGCATTTTTTAATAAAATTGTAACATACTGTTGTATAGATGTATGGAAATGGGAAGGAAAGCATTCTGGAGATCTATTTTAACGCATAATCCATTCTGAATTAGTAAAAAGTAAATGCCAATGAAACTCTCCACACGGATTCATATGGGTTTTGAAAAGCTGTTTTGCACTCTTACATTTAATACTGGTCTGAATGACAAATGTTAATTTTTATTTTATGTATTTAGTTATTTTTGATTGGGAAGTTATAACTGATCAGCTATGCAAAAATGGGGTTTCCATCTCTAATTTGTTATAGTCAGAGAACAGTTTGTAATATTTCATTCAGACAGGACTGCATTTCAAATGGTTTTCTGTATATGCCTTTGATGAGAAATTTAATTAGTGGCAAGTTGACACCAACTTGTATTGTCTTTAGCCATTTTGTCTGTGGTAAGCTCTCTTTACTAAAGTCTAGCTCTGGAAGCACAATGCACAAAGAGCTTCATACAATATGTTCACCTTGAGCTCTATGCTTCAGCACCACAAGGATCCTGTGAACCATATAACAAGACATTACTCCTGACAGAAACCCTGGTCCAACCAGGTCTACGTGTGAGAGACTAGAATATTCCAGATACTTTGGTTCTAGATTTGATAAGTCTGCTCTAGCGAGCGATGATACAGATGGGTCCACGGTTATCTTGGCTAGTTTGCTGCGCCTAGGCAAAACATGGTTTATTAACATAAACCCTTCATCTATTGTTCTCAGCTGCAATACAATACAGAGAACAATACAGCAGGGGATTAAGTCCGACTGCCCTGGCTCAATTAATCCTATTAAAGGTCAAGATAAACATGGACCCATCTGTACTTTTCTAAAGTTTGTAAAATAGTTAACCGCTTGTCCCACAATGCAGTAGCCCTGCTGATAACTTTTAGAAGGGAGCAAGAAAAAGTGTATCCAGGGAGCATACAGATTATCCTTCCTTTCTGCCTAGCCCAGGACATATAGCAGAGGACCTGCTGCAGCTGTAATTTTAATAGTTTTTCTCAGAGTTTTATTTGAGAAATCAGCAGTTTATCACACAATAATGCATTAAGAGCTGCATCAAAAACTGTGAGAAGAGAATTGGCATATCAAGCAGGCCTATGTAATCCTCAGCGCCATATAATATTAGATTATAAGTGTAGACCTGAATGCCTGTTTAGAATTTTCATGCACCTCAGATTGCGAATGCAAAGCCCAGTGTGAGGATGGAGTATAGGTTAGGCAGAGGTGTCCTGGCAGCTAGAGCCACACCTGCAACCGGGCATTAGGATTCCCATTCAGAAGTGTTGAATTTATTATGAAGGGAAAGTTTTAGTGACATTGGCCAGCAGTCACATTATCTCTTATTCAGAGATGGGTTTCTAATGTTTTTGTCAACTACAGGCAATATCAGGGAACGTTGTGTGTATTAGAGATGAGCGGGTTCGGTTCCTCGGAATCCGAACCCGCCCGAACTTCAGGTTTTTTTACACGGAGCCGAGCGACTCGGATCTTCCCGCCTTGCTCAGTTAACCCGAGCGCGCCCGAACGTCATCATCCCGCTGTCGGATTCTCGCGAGGCTCGGATTCTATCGCGAGACTCGGATTCTATATAAGGAGCCGCGCGTCGCCGCCATTTTCACACGTGCATTGAGATTGATAGGGAGAGGACGTGGCTGGCGTCCTCTCCGTTTATAGAGAAGAGAGTGAGACTAGAGTAGAGAGAGACACAGTATTTACTTTAGTAATTTTGGGGAGCATTAGGAGGAGTACTACTACTTGCTGAAGTGATAGTGTGACTGTATATCTGACTTGTGGGGGAGACAGTGGGGAGCAGTTAGAGTCTGAGAGCAGGAGTACATATTTTAACGTACAGTGCACACTTTTGCTGCCAGAGTGCCACACTGCCATTGTGACCACACTGACCACCAGTATATATTGTGATTGTCTGCTTAGGAGTACTACTTGCAAGTTGCTGATAGTGTGACCAGTGACGTGACCACCAGTTTAATTAATCACCACCAGTTTAAAATATATATATATATATAATTGTATATAATATATATATAATTGTATACCACCTACCCGTGTTTTTTTTTTCTTTCTTCGTGATACATACTACTATAGTAGCTTACTGTAGCAGTCTGCGGTGCTGCTGAGCTGACAGTGTCCAGCAGGTCCGTCATCAGTCATTACATAATAAATATATATACCTGTCCGGCTGCAGTACTAGTGATATTATATATATATATATATATTAATTTCATCTCATTATCATCCAGTCTATATTAGCAGCAGACACAGTACGGTAGTCCACGGCTGTAGCTACCTCTGTGTCGGCAGTCGCTCGTCCATCCATAATTGTATACCACCTACCCGTGGTTTTTTTTTTTTCTTTCTTCTTGATACATACTACTATAGTAGCTTACTGTAGCAGTCTGCGGTGCTGCTGAGCTGACAGTGTCCAGCAGGTCCGTCATCAGTCATTACATAATAAATATATATACCTGTCCGGCTGCAGTACTAGTGATATTATATATATATATTAATTTCATCTCATTATCATCCAGTCTATATTAGCAGCAGACACAGTACGGTAGTCCACGGCTGTAGCTACCTCTGTGTCGGCAGTCGCTCGTCCATCCATAATTGTATACCACCTACCCGTGGTTTTTTTTTTTTTTTCTTCTTGATACATACTACTATAGTAGCTTACTGTAGCAGTCTGCGGTGCTGCTGAGCTGACAGTGTCCAGCAGGTCCGTCATCAGTCATTACATAATAAATATATATACCTGTCCGGCTGCAGTACTAGTGATATTATATATATATATATTAATTTCATCTCATTATCATCCAGTCTATATTAGCAGCAGACACAGTACGGTAGTCCACGGCTGTAGCTACCTCTGTGTCGGCAGTCGCTCGTCCATCCATAATTGTATACCACCTACCCGTGGTTTTTTTTTTCTTTCTTCTTGATACATACTACTATAGTAGCTTACTGTAGCAGTCTGCGGTGCTGCTGAGCTGACAGTGTCCAGCAGGTCCGTCATCAGTCATTACATAATAAATATATATACCTGTCCGGCTGCAGTACTAGTGATATTATATATATATATATATTCATTTCATCTCATTATCATCCAGTCTATATTAGCAGCAGACACAGTACGGTAGTCCACGGCTGTAGCTACCTCTGTGTCGGCAGTCGCTCGTCCATCCATAATTGTATACCACCTACCCGTGGGGTTTTTTTTTTCTTTCTTCTTGATACATACTACTATAGTAGCTTACTGTAGCAGTCTGCGGTGCTGCTGAGCTGACAGTGTCCAGCAGGTCCGTCATCAGTCATTACATAATAAATATATATACCTGTCCGGCTGCAGTACTAGTGATATTATATATATATATATATTCATTTCATCTCATTATCATCCAGTCTATATTAGCAGCAGACACAGTACGGTAGTCCACGGCTGTAGCTACCTCTGTGTCGGCAGTCGCTCGTCCATCCATAATTGTATACCACCTACCCGTGGGGTTTTTTTTTTCTTTCTTCTTGATACATACTACTATAGTAGCTTACTGTAGCAGTCTGCGGTGCTGCTGAGCTGACAGTGTCCAGCAGGTCCGTCATCAGTCATTACATAATAAATATATATACCTGTCCGGCTGCAGTACTAGTGATATTATATATATATATATTAATTTCATCTCATTATCATCCAGTCTATATTAGCAGCAGACACAGTACGGTAGTCCACGGCTGTAGCTACCTCTGTGTCGGCAGTCGCTCGTCCATCCATAATTGTATACCACCTACCCGTGGTTTTTTTTTTTTTTCTTTCTTCTTGATACATACTACTATAGTAGCTTACTGTAGCAGTCTGCGGTGCTGCTGAGCTGACAGTGTCCAGCAGGTCCGTCATCAGTCATTACATAATAAATATATATACCTGTCCGGCTGCAGTACTAGTGATATTATATATATATATATATATATATATATATATATATATATATTAATTTCATCTCATTATCATCCAGTCTATATTAGCAGCAGAAACAGTACGGTAGTCCACGGCTGTAGCTACCTCTGTGTCGGCAGTCGCTCGTCCATCCATAAGTATACTAGTATCCATCCATCTCCATTGTTTACCTGAGGTGCCTTTTAGTTGTGCCTATTAAAATATGGAGAACAAAAATGTTGAGGTTCCAAAATTAGGGAAAGATCAAGATCCACTTCCACCTCGTGCTGAAGCTGCTGCCACTAGTTATGGCCGAGATGATGAAATGCCAGCAACGTCGTCTGCCAAGGCCGATGCCCAATGTCATAGTACAGAGCATGTAAAATCCAAAACACCAAATATCAGTAAAAAAAGGACTCCAAAATCTAAAATAAAATTGTCGGAGGAGAAGCGTAAACTTGCCAATATGCCATTTACCACACGGAGTGGCAAGGAACGGCTGAGGCCCTGGCCTATGTTCATGGCTAGTGGTTCAGCTTCACATGAGGATGGAAGCACTCAGCCTCTCGCTAGAAAAATGAAAAGACTCAAGCTGGCAAAAGCACCGCAAAGAACTGTGCGTTCTTCGAAATCCCAAATCCACAAGGAGAGTCCAATTGTGTCGGTTGCGATGCCTGACCTTCCCAACACTGGACGTGAAGAGCATGCGCCTTCCACCATTTGCACGCCCCCTGCAAGTGCTGGAAGGAGCACCCGCAGTCCAGTTCCTGATAGTCAGATTGAAGATGTCAGTGTTGAAGTACACCAGGATGAGGAGGATATGGGTGTTGCTGGCGCTGGGGAGGAAATTGACAAGGAGGATTCTGATGGTGAGGTGGTTTGTTTAAGTCAGGCACCCGGGGAGACACCTGTTGTCCGTGGGAGGAATAGGGCCATTGACATGCCTGGTGAAAATACCAAAAAAATCAGCTCTTCGGTGTGGAAGTATTTCAACAGAAATGCGGACAACATTTGTCAAGCCGTGTGTTGCCTTTGTCAAGCTGTAATAAGTAGGGGTAAGGACGTTAACCACCTCGGAACATCCTCCCTTATACGTCACCTGCAGCGCATTCATAATAAGTCAGTGACAAGTTCAAAAACTTTGGGCGACAGCGGAAGCAGTCCACTGACCAGTAAATCCCTTCCTCTTGTAACCAAGCTCACGCAAACCACCCCACCAACTCCCTCAGTGTCAATTTCCTCCTTCCCCAGGAATGCCAATAGTCCTGCAGGCCATGTCACTGGCAATTCTGACGATTCCTCTCCTGCCTGGGATTCCTCCGATGCATCCTTGCGTGTAACGCCTACTGCTGCTGGCGCTGCTGTTGTTGCTGCTGGGAGTCGATGGTCATCCCAGAGGGGAAATCGTAAGACCACTTTTACTACTTCCACCAAGCAATTGACTGTCCAACAGTCCTTTGCGAGGAAGATGAAATATCACAGCAGTCATCCTGCTGCAAAGCGGATAACTGAGGCCTTGACAACTATGTTGGTGGTTAGACGTGCGTCCGGTATCCGCCGTTAGTTCACAGGGAACTAGACAATTTCTTGAGGTAGTGTGCCCCCGTTACCAAATACCATCTAGGTTCCACTTCTCTAGGCAGGCGATACCGAGAATGTACACGGACGTCAGAAAAAGACTCACCAGTGTCCTAAAAAATGCAGTTGTACCCAATGTCCACTTAACCACGGACATGTGGACAAGTGGAGCAGGGCAGGGTCAGGACTATATGACTGTGACAGCCCACTGGGTAGATGTATGGACTCCCGCCGCAAGAACAGCAGCGGCGGCACCAGTAGCAGCATCTCGCAAACGCCAACTCTTTCCTAGGCAGGCTACGCTTTGTATCACCGGTTTCCAGAATACGCACACAGCTGAAAACCTCTTACGGCAACTGAGGAAGATCATCGCGGAATGGCTTACCCCAATTGGACTCTCCTGTGGATTTGTGGCATCGGACAACGCCAGCAATATTGTGTGTGCATTAAATATGGGCAAATTCCAGCACGTCCCATGTTTTGCACATACCTTGAATTTGGTGGTGCAGAATTTTTTAAAAAACGACAGGGGCGTGCAAGAAATGCTGTCGGTGGCCAGAAGAATTGCGGGACACTTTCGGCGTACAGGCACCACGTACAGAAGACTGGAGCAACACCAAAAACGCCTGAACCTGCCCTGCCATCATCTGAAGCAAGAAGTGGTAACGAGGTGGAATTCAACCCTATATATGCTTCAGAGGTTGGAGGAGCAGCAAAAGGCCATTCAAGCCTATACAATTCAGCACGATATAGGAGGTGGAATGCACCTGTCTCAAGCGCAGTGGAGAATGATTTCAACGTTGTGCAAGGTTCTGCTGCCCTTTGAACTTGCCACACGTGAAGTCAGTTCAGACACTGCCAGCCTGAGTCAGGTCATTCCCCTCATCAGGCTTTTGCAGAAGAAGCTGGAGACATTGAAGGAGGAGCTAACACGGAGCGATTCCGCTAGGCATGTGGGACTTGTGGATGGAGCCCTTAATTCGCTTAACAAGGATTCACGGGTGGTCAATCTGTTGAAATCAGAGCACTACATTTTGGCCACCGTGCTCGATCCTAGATTTAAAACCTACCTTGGATCTCTCTTTCCGGCAGACACAAGTCTGCTGGGGTTGAAAGACCTGCTGGTGAGAAAATTGTCAAGTCAAGCGGAACGCGACCTGTCAACATCTCCTCCTTCACATTCTCCCGCAACTGGGGGTGCGAGGAAAAGGCTCAGAATTCCGAGCCCACCCGCTGGCGGTGATGCAGGGCAGTCTGGAGCGACTGCTGATGCTGACATCTGGTCCGGACTGAAGGACCTGACAACGATTACGGACATGTCGTCTACTGTCACTGCATATGATTCTCTCCCCATTGAAAGAATGGTGGAGGATTATATGAGTGACCGCATCCAAGTAGGCACGTCACACAGTCCGTACTTATACTGGCAGGAAAAAGAGGCAATTTGGAGGCCCTTGCACAAACTGGCTTTATTCTACCTAAGTTGCCCTCCCACAAGTGTGTACTCCGAAAGAGTGTTTAGTGCCGCCGCTCACCTTGTCAGCAATCGGCGTACGAGGTTACTTCCAGAAAATGTGGAGAAGATGATGTTCATTAAAATGAATTATAATCAATTCCTCCGTGGAGACATTGACCAGCAGCAATTGCCTCCACAAAGTACACAGGGAGCTGAGATGGTGGATTCCAGTGGGGACGAATTGATAATCTGTGAGGAGGGGGATGTACACGGTGATATATCGGAGGATGATGATGAGGTGGACATCTTGCCTCTGTAGAGCCAGTTTGTGCAAGGAGAGATTAATTGCTTCTTTTTTGGTGGGGGTCCAAACCAACCCGTCATTTCAGTCACAGTCGTGTGGCAGACCCTGTCACTGAAATGATGGGTTGGTTAAAGTGTGCATGTCCTGTTTATACAACATAAGGGTGGGTGGGAGGGCCCAAGGACAATTCCATCTTGCACCTCTTTTTTCTTTTTTTCTTCTTTGCGTCATGTGCTGTTTGGGGAGTGTTTTTTGGAAGGGCCAACCTGCGTGACACTGCAGTGCCACTCCTAGATGGGCCAGGTGTTTGTGTCGGCCACTAGGGTCGCTTATCTTACTCACACAGCTACCTCATTGCGCCTCTTTTTTTCTTTGCGTCATGTGCTGTTTGGGGAGTGTTTTTTGGAAGGGCCATCCTGCGTGACACTGCAGTGACACTCCTAGATGGGCCAGGTGTTTGTGTCGGCCACTAGGGTCGCTTATCTTACTCACACAGCTACCTCATTGCGCCTCTTTTTTTCTTTGCGTCATGTGCTGTTTGGGGAGTGTTTTTTGGAAGGGCCATCCTGCGTGACACTGCAGTGCCACTCCTAGATGGGCCAGGTGTTTGTGTCGGCCACTAGGGTCGCTTATCTTACTCACACAGCTACCTCATTGCGCCTCTTTTTTTCTTTGCGTCATGTGCTGTTTGGGGAGTGTTTTTTGGAAGGGCCATCCTGCGTGACACTGCAGTGCCACTCCTAGATGGGCCAGGTGTTTGTGTCGGCCACTAGGGTCGCTTATCTTACTCACACAGCTACCTCATTGCGCCTCTTTTTTTCTTTGCGTCATGTGCTGTTTGGGGAGTGTTTTTTGGAAGGGCCATCCTGCGTGACACTGCAGTGCCACTCCTAGATGGGCCAGGTGTTTGTGTCGGCCACTAGGGTCGCTTATCTTACTCACACAGCTACCTCATTGCGCCTCTTTTTTTCTTTGCGTCATGTGCTGTTTGGGGAGTGTTTTTTGGAAGGGCCATCCTGCGTGACACTGCAGTGCCACTCCTAGATGGGCCAGGTGTTTGTGTCGGCCACTAGGGTCGCTTATCTTACTCACACAGCTACCTCATTGCGCCTCTTTTTTTCTTTGCGTCATGTGCTGTTTGGGGAGTGTTTTTTGGAAGGGCCATCCTGCGTGACACTGCAGTGCCACTCCTAGATGGGCCAGGTGTTTGTGTCGGCCACTAGGGTCGCTTATCTTACTCACACAGCTACCTCATTGCGCCTCTTTTTTTCTTTGCGTCATGTGCTGTTTGGGGAGTGTTTTTTGGAAGGGCCATCCTGCGTGACACTGCAGTGCCACTCCTAGATGGGCCAGGTGTTTGTGTCGGCCACTAGGGTCGCTTAGCTTAGTCATCCAGCGACCTCGGTGCAAATTTTAGGACTAAAAATAATATTGTGAGGTGTGAGGTATTCAGAATATACTGAAAATGAGTGGAAATTATGGTTTTTGAGGTTAACAATACTTTGGGGTCAAAATGACCCCCAAATTCTATGATTTAAGCTGTTTTTTAGTGTTTTTTGAAAAAAACACCCGAATCCAAAACACACCCGAATCCAACAAAAAAAATTCGGTGAGGTTTTGCCAAAACGCGGTCGAACCCAAAACACGGCCGCGGAACCGAACCCAAAACCAAAACACAAAACCCGAAAAATTTCAAGTGCACATCTCTAGTGTGTATACGCCTCAGCTGACATCCCTGTGAGGATTTATTTATTTATTTTAGTGGCAACATCAGTCTTGAACATGTGCCTACCTCAGAAAATGGTTTATTATGATCGGAGTCCATTTTCTACCTCAGAGTCTGAGGGATTATATTTCCTCACAACTACTCTACTACATGAGGATGATGATTGCACAGTGACGAACCTTTGTGTGTGTGTGTTACTTTTGTATATTCATGCCTGATACAGTGAGAGGTAAAGTATACAGTATATTGTATCTGTGACAGAAACCAGTGCTGCATTATCTATCATCGGTCTCTGACAGAAAGCTCCTCAGTACCCAGTGTGACATTGAAGACACAGCTGTCCCAATCCTTTCCTCAGACTCTGCATCTACCACAGAGGAGGGACTTGAGGATTAAGCAGTAAGGGAAGGACCAGCATTGGGTTTGTCATGAGAGTACCCTTTAATCATATTTCGGGTCTCCACTTGCTGCCAGCTGCGGGCAGAGGTATATTGCCAGCTGCGGGCAGTACTGTTCTGTCAGCTCCGGACAGGATAGGTTTGCCTGCTATGGGCAGTTTCAGGGAGTGATAAATAGATTGGCCTGTACAGGCACCCCTGTGAGAAATCCATATTATTTGTATTTATATAGTTATATTTGATAGCAACAAACTTACCATAATATAGAGAAAGACCTGAATGATTAGCTCAGAGTTGTACCTCAGAATGTGAATTGACCATCAGGTCATACTTGCCTACTTTTGAAAACTAGTTTCAGGGAGATTCCAGGCGGCAGTGGAATGTGCCGTTGAGGGGCGTCTCTAACTCCGCCCAGGGTGTGTGTCTAGCTCCACCCATGGGCGTATTTATTGCAATCAGGGGTGTGTCCTGTAATTGCAGGTAAAAACTATAGTACTAAAAGCAGCAAAAGGCAGCATTATACCCAGCACTTTACATTATAACATTCCACCAAACTTGTTGAATCCTGCAGGAGGGACATCTGCGCGCGCGTAGGGACATGGTCTCGTTGATATGGGTGTGGCCTCACAGGAAGTGCCGCGATTACGAGCCATGCCTGTTTTTGTTACTATGGGGCATAAACAGCGCTCTGTGAGCAGCTGGCCATGCCCTGTGTCCTCTCTGCCGGTGAATAGAGCATATGCGCATGTGCTCAGTGCCTATTCACTGCTGCTCTGCTAACGTCTGCCAACTGCTCCTCCCCCAACTGTGGGACACTGATGCCCGCGGGTGGGACAACGGTACAGTCAGTGAAAAAATGGGACTGTCCTGAGAAAATTAGGACAGCTGGGAGGTATGACATAAATAACATATACAGCACCCCTCGCCCATTTTACACCCAGTACCAGATTACACACAGTATACACAGCCCCCCATATTACACCCAGTACCACATTACACACAGCATACACAGCCCCTCCATATGGGATGTGTGACACCCCCACCGCATTCCACCTGGATGTGGATTCCTTATGTATGGTTATCAGATTATTTGTGAAATAATAAATTATATATCTGTATATGTATAATAAACCAGATCCTGTGTGCAGTATATATTGGTGACAGTGGAAAAATGGGTGCCTGTGGCCACATATAATGCATTCTGCTGTCAGTAGTTGGACAGGTGCAGGGAGACAGCGCGTGGTTAAAAAGACTGTTGGCAAAAACCCACGCGCCGGCTACCCCGAGACTCGTGCCCCCTCGGACAGCCGTTAAGGAAGAGAGCTGCGCACTTACCCCGGAGGTCCAGAGAAGGAGAAGCAGGACTGCGTGGCTCCGGTCGCTGGATCGTCAGCGTGGAATAGAGAGAGAGATTCCTCGCACAGGCAGCCCAGAGATAGAGTCTAATCCCGGCCGCATACAGCTAACAAGGCAGCGGTAACGAGCGGAAGTCCGGCTCACGGCCTGCAGACACGCCAGGAGGAGGTGCAGAGGCGGGCAGAAAGGCGGAGCGGCGGAGAACTGACAGCCGGGGAGAATAATAGCGGAGGTGCGGCTGACGGCCTGCAGACACGCCAGGAGGAGGTGCGGAGGCGGGCTGAAAGGCGGAGCAGCTGCTGACGGACAGAGCCGATAAAATAGAAAGAGAGCAGCGGTGGGTGGCCCTGTTATCAGAACAGGCGGAGCAGGAGCAGCAGCTGGAGTCCCTATTAAGGTACTTAACCCAGACTCGCTCAGCATCCCCATCAGCCACTCAGTTCCCCAATCTCAAATGTTTCTACAACATCACCCTGGCTAGATATTAGGAGAGACATTAGGAATATCTTGGCCATATACATGCTATAGATATTCCGCAGCGTTAGCCCAGCCCAGGAAATATAGGATACCTAAACTCTTACCTAAATAGAAAGAGAGACAGACCTATGTGTAAAACCCTATAACCAGGAATATTCCTGAAGGATGACAAGTGCTGTATGACACTGACCTTGTACTGATTCATATATATATATATATATATATACTGACCATATACGATAGGTCAGGAGGAAAGGTCCTACAAGAGAGTTTAGGATAAATAGAGTCTCCGCTACAGCGTTCTTACCCTCTGGATACTCATCTCAGCAGTAGCTAGGAATATTCATCAGCAAGAATCTAATAGTGATCGTCACTAGCCGAGGAGTCATTAACAATTGTTTCCTGTCCGGAGGTTATTATTGACGCCATAATCAGCTAAGCAGTGACGTTTAATGAGGTTGTTTGTGGCTACAGCAGAGTTCTGATAGAGTCAGAGCAGGATTACAACAGAAAGCCCACATTATCACAGCCGATTTGTCCAGCTAATGTTGCCAGGTTTACGGGAGTATAGGGATTCTGAACCAGACCTAACCAGTCCAGTCTAGCCTTGCTAGGAATTAGGGGCGGAGGAAATACCCAAGAGAATGCCACAGCTCTGTACTGAGATATACCGCTAACGGCTTTGTTGTAGCCCACTCAGTAGCTTTATTTGTCAACCCCTCCGAGAACTAATTTATTCCCCGGTGACTCGGACTTATCAGAGGGTCAGTATTAAAGGACCACCTAAATGTGCACCAACGAAAGGTAGAGTACTCCAACAAATCGGGACATTATATTGGGAAACAAGGTAGCTACCTAAACAGTTGGCAGCAGCCATACTGGTCTACTTGGTTTTAAAGAGAAAATAGAAGGATCTGGCTTTATTTAACTAATAGAGAAAATACATTACATATTGATTCCCTCGAAAGTTATTGTATATGAAATGTTGCCAGGATTTAACTAACCTCTTTTGCATTTAGGGTACTGATACAGGCGAGGGTCGTTACAATCCTAGCCAAGGGTTCCAGTATAATAAATCTTGTTAAAAAGAGGTTGCATTATTGTTGACACTTTAAAGTTGTGTTGTTAGAGTAGATAATCCGATTCTTGCAAGTGTTTTAAATTCTTCTGTTGTAAAGAACCAACATCATTAAACACGTTGTTTGGAACCATCGGTCATTACTGATTCATGAGAAATTCTTGCAATACGTTGGACTAATCCCAGAAAAGAAAACCAGGAAAAGTAAGCCAATTCTCAGATCATAGAAGATTACAGGTAAATCACATTAGTAATTACGTGACATACACTTTCCAAGAAAATAAATTATTACAGATGTAATCATGTTACCGGCGGTCAGGATCACGACCGCTAGAAATCCCAACAGTCGGCATTCCAACTAACAGGGACTATTCCCACTCGTGCAGCATGGCGAGTGCAGCAAGCCCGCAAGGGGTTTTGTTCACTCGTCCCCGCCGCCAGCAATCTAGCGTCTGGGATCCCAGCGTCATGCTGACCAATGGGATCCCGACCGCCGGTCATCTGATCCCAACCCCCCCATATTACACCCAGCACACGACATTATACATAGCACCCTATACATAGCACCCCCCATATTTCACCCAGCACACGACATTATACACAGCGCCCCCATATTACATCCAGCACATGACACTATACACAGTGCCCCCCATATTACACACAGCACAACATTATACACAGCGCCCCCCATATTACACCCAGCACACGATATTACACCCTACACATGACATTATACACAGCTCCCCCAATATTACACCCTACACATGACATTATACACAGCTCCCCCCATATTACACCCTACACAGGACATTATACACAGCTCCCCCCATATTACACCCTACACATGACATTATGCACAGCTCCCCCCATATTACACCCTACACATGACATTATACACAGCTCCCCCCATATTACACCCTACACAGGACATTATACACAGCTCCCCCCATATTACACCCTACACAAGACATTATACACAGCTCCCCCCATATTACACCCTACACATGACATTATACACAGCTCCCCCCATATTACACCCTACACAGGACATTATACACAGCTCCCCACATATTACACCCTACACATGACATTATACACAGCTCCCCCCATATTACACCCTACACATGACATTATACACAGCTCCCCCCATATTACACCCTACACATGACATTATACACAGCTCCCCCCATATTACACCCTACACAAGACATTATACACAGCTCCCCCCATTATTACACCCTACACATGACATTATACACAGCTCCCCCCATATTACACCCTACATATGACACTATACACAGCCCCCCATATTACACCCTACACATGACACTATACACAGCCCCCCCATATTACACCCTACACATGACACTATACACAGCCCCCCCATATTACACCCTACACATGACACTATACACAGCTCCCCCCATATTACACCCTACACATGACACTATACACAGCTCCCCCCATATTACACCCTACACATGACACTATACACAGCCCCCCCATATTACACCCTACACATGACACTATACACAGCCCCCCCATATTTCTCTGACGTCCTAGTGGATGCTGGGTACTCCGTAAGGACCATGGGGAACAGACGGGCTCCGCAGGAGACTGGGCACTCTTAAAAGAAAGATTAGGTACTATATCTGGTGTGCACTGGCTCCTCCCTCTATGCCCCTCCTCCAGACCTCAGTTAAGGAAACTGTGCCCGGAAGAGCTGACATTACTAGGAAAAGATTTGGAATCCAGGGTAAGACTCATACCAGCCACACCAATCACACCGTACAACTTGTGATAACTATACCCAGTTAACAGTATGAATAACAACTGAGCCTCATGTAATAGATGGCTCATAACAATAACCCTTTATTTAAGCAATAACTATATACACGTATTGCAGAAAGTCCGCACTTAGGACGGGCTCCCAGCATCCACTACGGACTACGAGAAATAGAATTACCGGTGAGTAAATTCTTATTTTCTCTGACGTCCTAGTGGATGCTGGGTACTCCGTAAGGACCATGGGGATTATACCAAAGCTCCAAAACGGGCGGGAGAGTGCGGATGACTCTGCAGCACCGAATGAGCAAACTCAAGGTCCTCCTCAGCCAGGGTATCAAACTTGTAGAATTTTGCAAAAGTGTTTGAACCCGACCAAGTAGCAGCTCGGCAAAGTTGTAAAGCCGAGACCCCTCGGGCAGCCGCCCAAGAAGAGCCCACCTTCCTTGTGGAATGGGCTTTCACTGATTTAGGATGCGGCAGTCCAGCCGCAGAATGCGCAAACTGAATTGTGCTACAGATCCAGCGAGCAATAGTCTGCTTTGAAGCAGGAGCACCCAGCTTGTTGGGTGCATGCAGGATAAACAGCGAGTCAGTTTTTCTGACTCTAGCCGTCCTGGAAACATAGATTTTCAGGGCCCGGACTACGTCCAGCACTCTTAAAAGAAAGATTAGGTACTATATCTGGTGTGCACTGGCTCCTCCCTCTATGCCCCTCCTCCAGACCTCAGTTAGAATCTGTGCCCGGCCAGAGCTGGATGCACCCTAGGGGCTCTCCTGAGCTTCCTAGAAAAGAAAGTATTTGTTAGGTTTTTTTATTTTCAGTGAGATCTGCTGGCAACAGACTCACTGCTACGTGGGACTGAGGGGAGAGAAGCGAACCTACCTGCTTGCAGCTAGCTTGGGCTTCTAAGGCTACTGGACACCATTAGCTCCAGAGGGATCGAACACAGGCCCAGTCCTCGGTCGTCCGGTCCCGGAGCCGCGCCGCCGTCCCCCTTGCAGAGCCAGAAGAACCGAAGAGAAATTGAAAATCGGCGGCTGAAGACTCCAGTCTTCATTAAGGTAGCGCACAGCACTGCAGCTGTGCGCCATTGCTCCCTTAGCACACCACACACTCCGGTCACTGATGGGTGCAGGGCGCTGGGGGGGGGGCGCCCTGGGCAGCCATTAGATTACCTTTTGGCAATAAAAACACACATAATACAGTCTATACTGTATATGTGTAAAAACCCCCGCCATTAAAGTACATAAAAGGACAGAAGCCCGCCGCTGAGGGGGCCGGGCCTTCTTCCTCAGCACACCGGCGCCATTTACTCTTCACAGCTCAGCTGGAAGGAAGCTCCCCAGGCTCTCCCCTGCAGTATCCTGGTACACAAAGGGTAAAAAAGAGAGGGGGGGCACATAAATTTAGGCGCAAAACTGTGTATATAAGCTGCTATAGGGGAAAAATCACTCAGTATAGTGTACATCCCTGTATTATATAGCGCTGTGGTGTGTGCTGGCATACTCTCTCTCTGTCTCTCCAAAGGGCCTGGTGGGGGAACTGTCTTCAAATAGAGCATCCCCTGTGTGTGTGGTGTGTCGGTACGCGTGTGTCGACATGTCTGAGGTAAAAGGCTCCTAAAGGGAAGTGATAGAGCGGATATGTGTGTGGGAGGGTGTCTCCGTCGACAACGCCGACACCTGTTTGGATATGCGTAAGTGCTGAGGTAAAATTATTGCACAAAAGGTTAGGGAACAGAAAGGAAATCTACCCTGGTCTGTCCCTATGTCACAGAGTCCTTCAGAGTCTCTCTATGCTCACTATCCAAAATAACAAACACTGGTATCGACACGGAGTTTAACTCCACTGTCGACTAAGATAATGCAAAGTTACAGCCAAGAGGGCTAAAAGATATTCAATATATGATTATTGGAATAAAAGATGATTTGCATATCACTGATGACTCATCTGTCCCTGACACGAGAGTACACATGTTAAGGGGAAGAATGCTGAGGTAAATTTCCCTCCTCTCATGAGGAAAAAGAGCGGGAATCTCCAGACAAGAGACGGCAGCTTCCCACAAGAGAATTCTCAGGCTGTATCCTTTCCCCACTAGGGCCAGGATGTGTTGAGAATCTTCCCCTTGGGTGTCCTGTTTGCGCTAGCAATTCTCAGGGATCCTGCAGATAGTGTGCACATTCTAGTATACTACCCAGACCGGCGATTGTGTCGGCATGGGTTTATAGCGCTGTGGCAGTGTGGACAGGTACCTTATCAGCAGAGATTGAGACCCTAGTATACATATAAATATTTTAAGATGCTATCTTAAGTGATAGATATATAATTATACAGCATGCCCAAAGGGACATGAGTATACTGGGTCCTAGAGTCAAAAGCTATGTCGATTTCTGCTTGACGTGTCCTGTAGAATATACATTGGACAGATGATGCCGACTTAAGAGGCATATGGAAGGCTGAGGATTGTGTGGAGAAAGGTTCTCGGGCCTGGTCTCCACAGCTATAGTTGGTAATTCTGCTAGTTTGCCCTATATTCCTGTACAGCCTGGGAAAGCACGACATTATTAAATGCAGCTTTTCGAATAAAGAAACAAGAAAGTCTGAGGTGCGTCCTTTCTTGTCAGAGCCGGGGGCAGAGGAAAGAAGCTGTACAACACAGCTAGTCCCCAGGAACAGAAGTCCTCCCCGGCCTCTACAAAAATCCACCGCATGTCGCAGGGGCTCCACAGGCGGAGCTAGGCCCGGTGGGGACACGCCTTCGTAAGTGCAGCCACAAGTGGGTTCACTCCCTGTTAGATCCCTGGGCAATAGAAATTGTGTCGCAGGGATACAGGCTGGACTGGGAGAAGATGCCCCCTCACCGAGGACCCGGCGGGCTTCCCCCCAAGAGAGGGAGCCAGTGTTAACTGCAATTCGTAAATTGTATCTTCAACAGGTGGTGGTCAAGAGTCCCCTCCTTCAACAAGAGGGTGTTATTATTCGACCATGTTATAATCCCGAAACCAGACGGTTCGGTTAGACCCATATTGAATTAAAATCCCTGAACATATACCTGAAAAGGTTCAAGTTCAAGATGGAATCGCTAAGAGCGGTCATTGCAAGCCTGAAAAGGGGGAGACTTTATCGTGAATCGGGACATAAGGGATGCATACCTTCATGTCCCCATTTATCCACCTCATCAGGCGTACCTCAGAATTGCGGTACGGGATTGTCATTACCAATTTCACCAAGGTAATGGCGGATATGATGGTGATCCTGCGGAAGCAAGGTGTCACTATTATCACATACTTGGATGATCTCCTCATAAAAGCGAGATCAAGAGAGCAGTTGCTGGACAGCGTATCACCTTCTCTGGAAGTGAAACGGCAACACGACTGGATTCTATATATTCCGAAGTCGCAGTTGGTTCCTACAGCTCATCTGCCTCGCCTAGGCATGATCCTAGACAGACCAGAAAAGGGTTTATCTCCCGATAGAGAGAGCTCAGGAGCTCATGACACTGGTCAGGAATCTATTGAAAACCAAAACAGGTGTCAGTGCATCACTGCACTCGAGTCCTGGGAAGGATGGTAGCATCATACGAGGCCATCCCCTTCGGCTGGTTCCATGCAAGGACAATGGAACTTACTGGACAAGTGGTCCGGATCACATCTTCAGATGCATCGGTTAATCACCCTATCCCCCAGGGCCAGGGTGTCTCTCCTGTGGTGGCTGCGGAGTGCTCACCTTCTCGAGGGCCGCAGATTCGGCATTCAGGACTGGGTCCTGGTGACCACGGATGCAAGCCTCCGAGGGTGGGGGGCAGTTACACAGGGAAGAAAATTCCAAGGTTTGTGGTCAAGCCAACAGACTTGCCTTCACATCAATATCCTGGAACTAAGGGCCATATACAACGCCCTAAGTCAAGCGGAGTTCCTGTTTCGCGACCAACCGGTTCTGATCCAGTCAGACCGCAGGGGCTCATGTAAACCGCCAGGGCGGCACAAGGAGCAGGGTGGCGAGGGTAGAAGCCACCAGAATTCTTCGCTGGGCGGAGAATCAAGTAAGCGCACTGTCAGCAGTGTTCATTCCGGGAGTGGACAACTGGGAAGCAGACTTCCTCAGCAGGCACGACCTCCACCCGGGAAAGTGGTGACTTCATCAGGAAGTCTTCACGCAGTTTTGCAAATTGATGGGAACTGCCTCAGGTGGACTAGATGGCATCCCACCTCAATAAAAAGATAAAAAAAGGTTTTACGCTGGGTCAAGGGACTCTCAGGCGATAGCTGTGGTCGCACTAGTAACACCGTGGGTGTTCCAGTCGGTCTATGTATTCCCTCCTCTTCCTCTCAGACCCAAGGGCTGAGAATTGTAATAAAAGGAGGAGTGTGAACAATATTCTTTGCTCCGGATTGGCCAAGAAGGACTCGGTACCCGGAACTGCAAGAAATGCTCTCAGAGGACCCATGGCCTCTGCCTCTCAGACAGGACATGTTGCAACAGGGGCCCTGTCTGTTCCAAGACTTACCGCGGCTGCGTTGGACGGCATGGCGGGTGAACGCCGGATCCTAGCGGAAAAGGGCATTCCGGATGCAGTTATTCCTACGCTGATAAAGGCTAGGAAAGACGTGACAGCAAGACTTTTTCACTGTATATGGCGAAAATAGGTTGCTTGGTGTGTGGCCGGGAAGGCCCTACAGAGGAATTCCAGCGGGGTCGATTCCTGCACTTCCTACAGTCAGGAGTGACTATGGGCCTAAAATTAGGATCCAGGCCAAGATTTCGGCCCTATCCCTTTTTCTCTCAAAAAGAACTGGCTTCACTGCCTGAAGTTCGGACGTTGTTACAGGGGTGCTGCATATTCAGCCCCTTTTGTGCCTCCAGTGGCACCTTGGGATCTTAACGTTGTGTTGGATTCCTAAAATCCCACTGGTTTGAGCCACTTAAGACCGTGGAGTTAAAATATCTCACGTGGAAAGTGGTCATGCTTTTGGCCTTAGCTTGGACTAGGCATGTGTCAGAATTGGCGGCTTTGTCATGTAAAAGCCCATATCTGATCTTCCATATGGAAAGGGCAGAATTGAGGACTCGTCCCCAATTTCTCCCTAAGGTGGTATCATCGTTTCATTTTAACCAACCTATTGTGGTGCCTGCGGCTACTAGGGACTTGGAGGATTCCAAGTTGCTGGACGTAGTCCGGGCCCTGAAAATCTATGTTTCCAGGACGGCTAGAGTCAGAAAAACTGACTCGCTGTTTATCCTGCATGCACCCAACAAGCTGGGTGCTCCTGCTTCAAAGCAGACTATTGCTCGCTGGATCTGTAGCACAATTCAGTTTGCGCATTCTGCGGCTGGACTGCCGCATCCTAAATCAGTGAAAGCCCATTCCACAAGGAAGGTGGGCTCTTCTTGGGCGGCTGCCCGAGGGGTCTCGGCTTTACAACTTTGCCGAGCTGCTACTTGGTCGGGTTCAAACACTTTTGCAAAATTCTACAAGATTGATACCCTGGTTGAGGAGGACCTTGAGTTTGCTCATTCGGTGCTGCAGAGTCATCCGCACTCTCCCGCCCGTTTTGGAGCTTTGGTATAATCCCCATGGTCCTTACGGAGTACCCAGCATCCACTAGGACGTCAGAGAAAATAAGAATTTACTCACCGGTAATTCTATTTCTCGTAGTCCGTAGTGGATGCTGGGAGCCCGTCCTAAGTGCGGACTTTCTGCAATACGTGTATATAGTTATTGCTTAAATAAAGGGTTATTGTTATGAGCCATCTATTACATGAGGCTCAGTTGTTATTCATACTGTTAACTGGGTATAGTTATCACAAGTTGTACGGTGTGATTGGTGTGGCTGGTATGAGTCTTACCCTGGATTCCAAATCTTTTCCTAGTAATGTCAGCTCTTCCGGGCACAGTTTCCTTAACTGAGGTCTGGAGGAGGGGCATAGAGGGAGGAGCCAGTGCACACCAGATATAGTACCTAATCTTTCTTTTAAGAGTGCCCAGTCTCCTGCGGAGCCCGTCTGTTCCCCATGGTCCTTACGGAGTACCCAGCATCCACTACGGACTACGAGAAATAGAATTACCGGTGAGTAAATTCTTATTTACACCCTACACATGACACTATACACAGCCCCCCATATTACACCCTACACATGACACTATACACAGCCCCCCCATATTACACCCTACACATGACACTATACACAGCCCCCCCATATTACACCCTACACATGACACTATACACAGCTCCCCCCATATTACACCCTACACATGACATTATACACAGCTCCCCCCATATCCCCCCATATTACACCCTACACATGACATTATACACAGCTCCCCCCATATTACACCCTACACAGGACATTATACACAGCTCCCCCCATATTACACCCTACACATGACATTATACACAGCTCCCCCCATATTACACCCTACACATGACATTATACACAGCTCCCCCCATATTACACCCTACACATGACATTATACACAGCTCCCCCCATATTACACCCTACACATGACACTATACACAGCTCCCCCCATATTACACCCTACACATGACACTATACACAGCCCCCCCATATTACACCCCACACATGACACTATACACAGCCCCCCCATATTACACCCTACACGACACTATACACAGCCCCCCATATTACACCCTACACATGACACTATACACAGCCCCCCCATATTACACCCTACACGACACTATACACAGCCCCCCATATTACACCCTACACATGACACTATACACAGCCCCCCATATTACACCCTACACATGATACTGTACACAGCTCCCCCCATATTACACCCTACACATGACACTATACACAGCCCCCCCATATTACACCCTACACATGACACTATACACAGCCCCCCCATATTACACCCTACACATGACACTATACACAGCTCCCCCCATATTACACCCTACACATGACACTATACACAGCTCCCCCCATATTACACCCTACACATGACACTATACACAGCCCCCCCATATTACACCCTACACATGACACTATACACAGCCCCCCCATATTACACCCTACACATGACACTATACACAGCCCCCCATATTACACCCTACACATGACATTATACACAGCTCCCCCATATTACACCCTACACATGACATTATACACAGCTCCCCCCATATCCCCCCATTTTACACCCTACACATGACATTATACACAGCTCCCCCCATATTACACCCTACACAGGACATTATACACAGCTCCCCCCATATTACACCCTACACATTACATTATACACAGCTCCCCCCATATTACACCCTACACATGACATTATACACAGCTCCCCCCATATTACACCCTACACATGACATTATACACAGCTCCCCCCATATTACACCCTACACATGACACTATACACAGCTCCCCCCATATTACACCCTACACATGACACTATACACAGCCCCCCCATATTACACCCTACACATGACACTATACACAGCCCCCCCATATTACACCCTACACATGACACTATACACAGCCCCCCATATTACACCCTACACATGATACTGTACACAGCTCCCCCCATATTACACCCTACACATGACACTATACACAGCCCCCCCATATTACACCCTACACATGACACTATACACAGCCCCCCCATATTACACCCTACACATGACACTATACACAGCCCCCCATATTACACCCTACACATGACATTATACACAGCTCCCCCATATTACACCCTACACATGACACTATACACAGCACACTCACCCCCCTCCCCTATATTACACTCTGTACCAGCTTACATAGTGTTATACACAGCCCCTCCTATATTACATCTAGTGCCACAGTACATCCCCACCATTACATCCGTACTGACCTGCTATAGAGCTGACCTGAGGACAGTGTGGGAGGGGACATGAACACCCAGAGAGAGCCGAGGAGCTGCTGCTGCTGAGCTGATGATACACGCAGCAGAGTGTGGTGGGAGGGGCCAGCCACAGGGAAGCAAAGCCCTGCTTCAGACGACTTCTCAGTGTGCACAGCAGGACAGCCGCTGCTGCACACAATGCTCCCCTGAAGTCTCCCGTGAAGGACCCGCCCCCCGGCCTCTCCGGACTTGCGCATGCGCAGTATAGCATGTCACGGATGGCTTTATATCCGGGAGGGCTAACAAGGTTTGCAGGGCAGCGGGAGGCGCTTTTAAAAATCGGGAGCCTCCCACTGAATGCGGGAGGGTAGGCAAGCCTGCATCAGGTATTATTTCTGAAGGATTTCTTATTCCCTCTGATAAATACTGTGTCTCAGATGAGGGAGTAGTGGACACTGATATAACCTTTACCAAGGATTTTATGTCCATTTTTGCAATATATGAGGAAATAACAGTGTGTCAGCCAGAGAGACTGAGACTGTGGGGGTAATTCCAAGTTGATCGCAGCAGGATTTTTGATAGCAATTGGATAAAACCATGGAGGTCATTCCGAGTTGTTCGCTCGCAAGCGGATTTTAGCAGATTTGCTCATGCTAAGCCGCCGCCTACTGGGAGTGAATCTTAGCATCTTAAAATTGCGAACGAAGTATTCGCAATATTGCGATTACACATAGCAGTTTCTGAGTAACTTCAACCTTACTCGGCATCTGCGATCAGTTCAGTGCTTGTCGTTCCTGGTTTGACGTCACAAACACACCCAGCGTTCGCCCAGACACTCCTCCGTTTCTCCGGCCACTCCTGCGTTTTTTCCGGAAACGGTAGCGTTTTTTCCCACACGCCCATAAAACGGCCTGTTTCCGCCCAGTAACACCCATTTCCTGTCAATCACATTACGATCGCCAGAACGGTGAAAAAGTCGTGAGTAAAATTCCTAACTGCATAGCAAATTTACTTGGCGCAGTCGCAGTGCGGACATTGCGCATGCGCATTAAGCGGAAAATCGCTGCGATGCGAAGATTTTTACCGAGCGAACAACTCGGAATGAGGGCCCATGTGCACTGCAGGGGAGGCAGATATAACATGTGCAGAAAGAGTTAGATTTGGGTGGGTTATTTTATTTCTGTGCAGGGTAAATACTGGCTGCTTTATTTTTACACTGCAAATTAGATTGCAGATTGAACACACCCCACCCAAATCTAACTCTCTCTGCACATGTTATATCTGCCTCCCCTGCAGTGCACATGGTTTTGCCCAAATGCTATCAAAAATCCTGCTGCGATCAACTTGGAATTAGCCCGTGTCCTCATCCTTCAGCGCTGAAGAAAAATCTGATTCAGTGAGTGTTAGCCCCGCCCAGTTGCTAGTGTGCATGTGACCTGTGCACAACCTAGCCTGCTGGGCAAGTGCAACTTCACTGCTAGTGTCGGCAGGTTAGTGATTTAAAAATTTCACTTCCCTGCCTTACAGCGGAAAATCATGATGCTTACTACATAACCCACCTGCTGTTGCTAGGTGGCAATCCTCCCGACGAACAAAAATAATTCCTTGAAGTTTCTGAGTAGCTCCAGACCTACTCCTAGATTGCGATCACCTCAGCCCGTTTAGTTCCTGGTTTGACGTCACAAACACGCCCTGCGTTTGGCCAGCCACTCCCCATTTTCTCCAGCCACTCCTGCGTCTTTACCTGGCACGCCTGCGTTTTTTTTAGCACACTCCCTGAAAACGCAGAGTTGCCGCCCAGAAACACCTACTTCCTGTCAATCACACTACGATCACTCGAGCGTTGAAAAAACGTCGCTCGAGCTTGTGTAAATTTCCAAAGTTTTGTGTTAAATTGCGTACCATGGGGGTCATTCCGAGTTGTTCGCTCGTTGCCGATTTTCGCTATACTGCGATTAGTCGCTTACTGCGCATGCACAAGGTTCGCAGAGCGCATGCGCTTAGTTATTTTACACAAAAGTTAGGTATTTTACTCACGGCATAACAAAGCTTTTTCATCGCTGTGCTGATCGTAGTGTGATTGACAGGAAGTGGGTGTTTCTGGGCGGAAACTGGCCGTTTTATGGGAGTGTGCGGAAAAACGCAGGCGTTCGAGTTGCAAAACGCAGGAGTGGCTGGAGAAACGGGGGAGTGGTTGGGCAAATGCTGGGTGTGTTTGTGACGTCAAACCAGGAACGAAAAGGACTGAGCTGGTCGCAATGGCTGAGTAAGTCTGGAGCTACTCAGAAACTGCTAAGAAATTTCTATTCGCAATTCTGCTAAACTAAGATACACTCCCAGAAGGCGGCGGCTTAGCGTGTGCAATGCTGCTAAAAGCAGCTAGCGAGCGAACAACTCGGAATCACCCCTATGCGGATGCGCATTTTCCACCTAATCGCTGCGTTGCGAAAAACGGCAACGAGCGAACAACTCGGAATGACCACCAATGTGGGACTATAACCATGCTTGGAATCCAAATTGTACCTACAGTTACAACAGCTGGAGAGAGCAATGATAGTGGACCCAAGCAAGGTTGCACATGTTGGAGCAGCAGGAAAGGAGGGAGGCTGCAGGAGGAGCCACCGCTTCCCCAGATACGGCCCTTACGCCAGTCCCAGGCAGCAGGAGTACTCACTAGACTTTTTTGTTTTAAAGGTGCTGAACATATTCCGGGCGCCAGACAAGGAGGCTGGTGTTGAATACGGGTTCACTACGATCTGCCGGCGGCCGGCCTCCCGGCGACCAGCATACCGGCGCCGGGAGGCCGGCCGCCGGCTTACCGACAGTGTGGCGAGCGCAAATGAGCCCCTTGCGGGCTCGCTGTGCTCGCCACGCTACGGGTACGGTGGCGCGCTACGCGCTCCACACTATTTTATTCTCCCTCCAGGGGGGTCGTGGACCCCCACGAGGGAGAATAAGTGTCGGTATGCCGGCTGTCGGGCTCCCGGCGCCGGTATGCTGGTTGCCGGGAGCCCGACCGCCGGCATACTGAAGACCACCCGTTGAATGCACAGTACAAAACATAGGGGTCGATTCTATTCGGCAACTTAAGAATAGCGCCGGGAATTAGCTCCCGACGCTATTCAATTCAGCTGCTAGTGACCCGCAATTGTCGGGAATTCTTTTCTCATCCCCGGGGGATGAGAGAAGAAACCCGACAAAAGTGCTGCCTCGCGGCCGGCGCGAGGCTGATTCTGTCGGGAATCAGCATCGCCGCGGTAGTTAAGTCGGAGAATGCCCGTTCTCCCGACAAAACTACCTGTTAAGTCGGCGAGAACGATCGCCGACTTAACTGGAGCTGAATTGAATAGCGTCGGGAGCTAATTCCCGGCGCTATTCTTAAGTTGCCGAATAGAATCGACCCCATAGACTGGGGTCAGGGAGAGGAAACCGTGATGCACAAGGGAAGGGTGCAATACAGGACATAAAGAGGGTTTTTTTGGAAGGGATATACAACTTAATATAGATAAAATCTGTATACAGGGAGTATAACCAGTTTCTGAGAAATATATTAATACCAGGTCATTTAGTGGAAAGGTTATCCTACATGGTATCCGGGACTATTACAAGTATTAAATAAATAAATGACTATTACAAATGTGCTCTAATTTGGACCATAAATGTAAATTAAGTGTTTAAATGACAATTGGTTACTACTTCGTAACGTTAGCCAGTGACACAGTTTTCTGTCCGTACAACAAAGCGGGAATACCTCCAATGCATAATACCACTGCTACAGTACACTGCGATTTATGCAATCATTTAATAGATGCTTCATTTAATAATACTGTAAAATACTGTAAATCTTGTTGCCAAAAGATCAGTGGAATAGAAGGAACATCGGGATATACTGCACTGTGTTACAGAAAAACTTGATCTTGATGGAACATAGCGATGTGGTTGGTTTAACGCTAATAAAAAGTAAATAATTAAATTCCTCAAGTAAATGTATCACATCTCAGAGATTTAAATCTCACCATCGGGTGACTGTAAACATACTAATGCATCACCACTGTCTGCCTGTGTTTCTGTAGAATCTCTGGGGGTCATTCCGAGTTGTTCGTTCATTGCCGATTTTCGCAACGGAGCGATTAAGGCAAAAATGCGCATGCACATGGTACGCAGTGCGCATGCGCTAAGTATTTTAGCACAAAACTTAGTATATTTACTCACGTCCGAACGAAGAATTTCCATCGTTGAAGTGATCGGAGTGTGATTGACAGGAAGTGGGTGTTTCTGGGCGGAAAATGACCGTTTTCTGGGAGTGTGCGGAAAAACGCAGGCGTGCCAGGATAAACTGCTGGAGTGTCTGGAGAAACGAGGGAGTGACTGGCCGAACGCAGGGAGTGTTTGTGACGTCAAACCAGGAACGAAACGGGCTGAGCTGATCGCAGTGTAGGAGTAAGTCTGGAGCTACTCAGAAACTGCTAAGAAATTTCTATTCGCAATTCTGCTAATCTTTCGTTCGCAATTCTGCTAAGCTAAGATACACTCCCAGAGGGCGGCGGCCTAGCGTATGCAATGCTACTAAAATCTGCTACCGAGCGAACAACTCGGAATGACCCCCTCTGTCACATATGTTTGCCACCATAACTCAGATACATTGGAGCTCTAATACGAGTGGGCCTCCCTGCTTCTGTATGACAAAGGCAGCCTGACATTGGGGGAGTTTCAAGTAGTTCTATATGAAGAAGGTATGGGGGCTGCTAATGGGGGCTGCTAATTTGAGAAATTTACCAGACTTGGTACCTGATAGCTAACACCGTCTTTAGATGGCGTTAGCCATTGCTAGCCTATAAGCTACACACCCCAAAGTTTTTCAGGAGAGGGATCCCAAGATTCCCTCCCCAGCAATCTCCAAACCACATAAGCCGCCCGGTGACAACGCATGCACTGTAGCACCGTCTGGGTCTGGACCCGGAAGCTAATGTGATCACTTTACTTTTTACACATCACAGGGACTTGCTGCTATAGGGGCCCCTGTCACTGCACGTCTTTCTACTAAATTCTAGCAATACTTAAGGGGTAGATGCTATAACCAAGTTGGAGAAAGGACATCTGACGTCAGGGGAGGAGCTAGGCCGGCGGGATAGTTCTTTCACTATCTATGCCACCAATTACTCCCTTTAGTAACCCGGTGGCGACCGAGCCCAAAGCGTGGTGAGCGAAGCGAGCCCACGAGGGTACATTTCGGGTACCCTGTTCAGGGCATGGCTCCTCCCCCTGGTGACGTGGCTACTCTCCTGGTGACGTCAGAGGTCCTTTTTCTAACTTGGGTTTAGCCATAACCATACTTAAGGGGTACGGATCGCGAGATTTACATAACAAAGGTCTACAGTCATTAGGTAGGCCACTATTGGTCGACATGCGTTAGGTCGACAGGGTCAAAAAGTTGACACTTGAAAAGGTCGACCTGACAAAAGGCAGTTGGAATGGTCAACAGAGTTAAAAGGTCGACACATGAAATGGTCGACATGAGAAAAGGTCAACGCAAAAAAGGTTGACATAACATTTTTACGTTTTACTTATGTCATTTTCACCATCAAAGCACGTGGAACACCAATTAGTGTGCCACATCCCTACCTTTTACATGTCGACCATTAGTGGTCGACCTACTGACTGTCGATCTTTACATGGTTGACCTACAGCCCGGATACCATACTTAAGTTCCTATTGCCGATATATAAGAAATGGTATTATCTTCACCAATTGCTGAATATTGGTAAATAGACCCATAAAGGAGCGGCTAGATGATTTATAGTTTAGGATAATTTGGTTGCAGGTGAATGGTGGGGACATCAGCTTTTCTTGTTGCCACAGGTTTTTAGCAGCAGTGCAAACGTAATTGGAGGCTAAGCTTGTCCTCTGGCTACTTGGCAAAGTTTCTACAATATGTTAGAGACTGGACCGTTCATCATACCAGCCATCTTCAACTTTCCCAAAATATGAGCAAAGAGCTGAATAAAAGTTAACTGCATTATCCATTATATTCAAGTTACTTAAATCACTAGCGGTTCTGTGGATCCCAGACGTTTAGGTCTATGGTGTTTCAATGGATCCCAGTTACTTGTGTTTCTGGTATTTCACTTAGATGCATCTAGTTTCTAGTGTGTGATATTCTAGTGGATCTTACTGACTTACGTATGTTTAACTGGCATTCTTAAGAGAAATTCCTTGCTAAAATGATGTTAAAACAGAGTATTTATAAAGCGTGGAGAGAGATAAAGTGGAGAGATAAAGCACTAACCAATCAGCTTATAACTCTCATTTTACAGTATGTGATTGAAAAATGACAGGAGCTGATTGGTTAGTGCTTTATTTCTCTCCACTCTATCTCTCTACAATCTTTAATAAATATCCCCCATAAAGAGAACACCAAGTTCATTCATTATTACCGTATGTACTCGAGTATAAGTCAACCCGAATATAATCCGAGGCACCTAATTTTACCACAAAAACCTGGGAAAACTTATTGACTCGAGTATAAGCCTAGGGTGTGAAATGCAGCTCTAGCCGTACACAGCCCTCACACTGCCAGATATGCCCCCATAGTGCCAGATATGCCCTCACACTGCCAGACATGCCCCCTACAGTGCCAGATATACCCTCACACTGCCAGATATGCCCCTACAGTGCCAGATATGCCCTCACAGTGCCAGATATGCCCTCACACTGCCAGATATGACCCCACAGTGCCAGATATGCCCCTACAGTGCCAGATATGCCCTCACACTGCCAGATATGACCCCACAGTGCCAGATATGCCCACAGTGCCAGATATGCTATATATTTGTTCCAACAGCGTTCAAACGAAGTGAAAAAGAAGGAAAACAGAAGCACACCAATCTAACAAAACAAAGAAACCAGAGGAACTAATAACAAATGTGAGTCACTTACTCTTCTGACCACTCACCTCCTGATTGTTGCATCTGATTAAATAGCACGGAACTACCTTACTTGGACATTTCATAAACCATCCATTTTACCAACAAATGCTTGTATCTGTATTATTGGAATTTTGTTTTTCATGCACAGCTGCACCAATGCAATCTTACCTACAAACACCTAAAAAATCTAACAGAACCACCATTGCTTCTTAAACCTCACAATCTTTTCATTACATACGGTCCAAATACATCTCAACACCCACTTTATCTACACTTCTGATTCATTTCATACTAAATCTACACCCATTGAGCCGACTGCTTTTCTGCAATTCTTCAACTCTGAATTCCTTACAGTCTCCTCTCCTACTTCCACTTTCCCTCAACCTATTTACCTACTAAACACTATGTCAAGGCTTTCTTATACTCCCCACATTACTCAGTGTCTACCTAATCATGTGTCTTTATCCTTCCCCCCTAGTCTCCTACACCTCCTGCTCCCTCCCCTCCTCTGTCTCCCCTCCATCTCTCTGTATACTTTCCCCTCCTTTCCTGTTACTCCACTTTCACTCACGTCTACCCCATTGTCCTGCTACCCCACAACTCAGCCCTGCTCCCTCTCTCCCTTCCCTGTCACCTCCCCACACCCCCATCCACATCACACTGACCTCCCTCCCTGCCCACCTCCTGCAGTTTCCCCTCCTAGCTCTGGCACCCGCACCATCACTACTCTCTCATCATCTCTGCACTCAAAATTAATCTCTCCTCATCGCTTCAGCAACCCTGATAATCTCATTCACATCTCTCCCACAAACTCATACCCCCTATCCTGTGCCCTGTGGAATGCCAGATCTGTTTGTAACAAACTGGTCCCCACTCATGACCTTTTCATTTCCAACTCCCTCCACCTACTAGCCATTACTGAAACTTGGATTACGCCCTCTGATACTACTTCTCCTGCTGCTCTCTCTGCTGGGGGCCTCGCATTCACACACACACCCCGACCTGGGGGTCGCCATGGGGGTGGTGTTGGGGTCCTTTTACCTTCTAGTTACTCCTACCAACTCATACCACCAGAACCATCCCTTACATTCTCTACATTTGAGGTCCATACTATACGCCTCTTCCAACCAGTCCATCTTAGAGTAGCTGTCATTTACCGCCCCCCTGGCGTTGCTTCCAAATTCATCGATAACTTTGCTTCCTGGCTTCCTCACTTCCTCTCTTCTGACATTCCTTCCATTATCCTAGGCGATTTCAACATCCCTATTGACATCCCCACACAATCCCCTGCCTCTAAACTCCTTAACCTCACCTCTTCACTTGGTATCTCCCAGTGGACCTCCTCACCCTCCCATGTGAATGGGAGCTCACTGGATCTGGTCTTCACTCACCGCTGTGATATTTCTGATTTTTCAAATTCCCCATTTCCCCTCTCTGACCACCACCTGCTCTCCTTTAACCTATCTCTCTCGACTTCCCCATCTCGACCTCCCAAGGCTACCATCACTAAGCGTAACATTGAGGCTATTGACACCACATTCCTTTCCTCCCTGTTTGACTCACTTCTCTCTCCTATTCTCTCTCTCTCTCATGCCCTGAACAAGCCACTTCCATATACAATGCATCCCTTACTTCTGCTCTTGACTCTGTTGCTCCACCAACCACTATTCACCCTCGCAAATTAACACCTCAACCCTGGCACACCAAATGCACCAGATATCTGCAAAAATGCTCACGTACTGCTGAGCGACACTGGAGGAAATCACGCTCTAAGGCAGACTTCCTCCATTTCAAACTTATGCTCTCATCCTTCAGTGCTGCCCTTTCTCTTGCTAAACAGTCATACTTCAAGAACCTAATTTCCTCCCAGTCTTCCAACCCCCGGCGCCTCTTTGCCACTCTCAACTCACTCCTCTGCCCACCTCCACCTCGTCTCCCTTCCTCACTCTCTGCTCTTGACTTTGCCACTTACTTCACATCCAAAATTGACTCCATACGTAAGGACATCACATCACACCAGACCATCAGTAGCCAGCTTTCCCCCATCCCTTACCACCCCTCCCCATCCCTCCCACCTACTCTGACCTCTTTCTCCCATGCAACTGGAGAGGAAGTCATGGCCCTCATTCGTTCCTGTCCCCTCACCACCTCCCCACTTGACCCTATCCCCTCCCACCTCCTCCGCTACCTCTCTCCTTCTGCTTGCTCCCACCTTTCCCACCTTCTCAATCTCTCCCTCTCATCAGGCACTGTCCCCTCTGCCTTCAAGCATGCACTCATCTCTCCTATTTTTAAAAAACCTACCCTTGATCCAAACACTCTCTCCAACTACCGACCCATCTCTCTCCTCCCTTTTGCCTCCAAACTCCTTGAGCGTATTGTCTACACCTGCCTTACTGCCTTTCTTTCCTCACACTCACTACTTGACCCATTCCAGTCTGGCTTCCATCCTCTCCACTCCACTGAAACTGCCCTTACAAAAGTATGCAATGACCTCCATGCTGCTAAATCTAAGGGACACTACTCTCTACTTATTCTACTTGATCTCTCTGCTGCTTTTGACACTGTGGACCATCCTCTCCTACTGCAAATCCTTCACTCCATTGGTCTGCGCGACACTGCCCTCTCTTGGCTGTCTTCCTACCTCTCTGACCGTTCATTATCTGTCTCTTCTCATGACTCCACCTCCCCCTCACTTCCACTAACTGTAGGTGTACCCCAAGGTTCTGTCCTTGGTCCTCTTCTCTCTCTATACGTCCTCACTAGGTAAGCTCATTAGTTCTTTTGGTTTCCAATATCATCTCTATGCTGATGACACCCAAATCTATCTTTCCTCTCCAGACCCCTCCCCTGCTCTCCTCACTCGTATCTCCAACTGTCTCTCTGCTACCTCTTCCTGGATGTCCCAGCGCTTTCTTAAACTTAACATGTCTAAGACCGAACTGATCATCTTTCCTCCCTCCCGCATAACGTCACCTCCTACAATCTCATTATCTATTGATGGCACTACTATCTCCTCTAGCCCGCAAGTGCGCTGTCTTGGAGTAATCCTTGACTCCTCCCTCTCCTTCAAACCACACATTCAGCACCTCTCACAAACCTGCCATTTTCATCTAAATAATATTTCCAGGATCAGACCCTTTCTGATGCTACTAAGACTCTTATCCACTCACTGGTCATCTCCAGACTGGATTACTGTAATCTCCTCCTGACTGGCATTCCTGACAAACACCTCTCTCCACTCCAATCTATCCTCAATGCTGCTGCCCGGCTCATTTTCCTCACCAAACGCACTACGTCTACCTCTCCTCTCTTACTAGACCTTCACTGGCTCCCCTTCCCTTTCAGAATCCATTTCAAGCTTCTCACACTCGCTTACAAAGCCCTCACCCACTCCTCTCCCATCTACATCTCTGATCTTATCTCCCTTTACATTCCCACACGTCCTCTTCGCTCTGCTAATGCACGACGATTTTCCTGCCTACGGATCACCTCCTCCCACTCCTACCTCCATGATTTTTCACGTGCTGCACCACTTCTCTGGAATTCCCTACCTCTCCCCCTCAGACTCTCCACCTCTCTACAAAACTTCAAACGGGCTCTCAAGACCCACTTCTTCACCAAACCCAGCCAAATCTCATCCTAACCCTCTGTTCTACACTCTCCATGTACCCCATCTGTGTCACCCCTGTCTGTCTACCCCTCCCATTTAGAATGTAAGCTCTCACGAGCAGGGCCCTCTTTCCTCATGTGCTTATCCTTTCTTACTTTAATAATCTTCAACTGCATCAACTCCAGCAGTCTTCTGCCACCTGATACTTATTCCAGTGTCATCTGCTGATGTAACTATGTTTATTTACCCTGTACTTGTCCTATACTGTCATCCACTGTAAGTTGCTGTTTTCCTGTTTGATTATTAATGTACTCTGTAATTGGCCGCTGCGGAACCCTTGTGGCGCCATATAAATAAAGGATAATAATAATAATAATATGCCCTCACACTGCCAGATATGCCCTCATAGTGCCAGATATGACCTCATAGTGCCAGATATGACCTCATAGTGCCAGATATGCCCCCTCAGTGCCAGATATGCCCTCATAGTGCCAGATATGCCCTCATAGTGCCAGATATGCCCCTCATAGTGCCAGATATGCCCCTTATAGTGCCAGATATGCCCCCTCAGTGCCAGATATGCCCCCTCAGTGCCAGATATGCCCCCTCATAGTGTCAGATATGCCCCCTCATAGTGTCAGATATGCCCCCTCAGTGCCAGATATGATCTCATAGTGCCAGATATACCCCCTCAGTGCCAGATATGCCCCCACCCCCACAAGTGCCAAATATGCTCCCCCAGTGCCAGTTACTTACCTTCCGCTGCTCCCGCGCTGTCTTGTGAAGGAGGGACACGGAGGGCACAGAAAACGCCTCTCCTGTCTCCCTCCTGCGTCTCCGGCGGCATCGGCGGGACTGTTAAATGAAGTGCCGGTTCATGAGCCAATGAGAGCTCACGAACGGGTACTTCCTTTTATAGACCCGCCGCTGCCGCCGGAGACGCAGGAGGGACACAGGAGAGGCGCGCGCTGTGCCCTCCGTGTCCCTCCTTCACACTGCACTGACTGCCCTCCGTGTCCCCACTCCTTCCCTGCACTGACTCGAGTATAAGCCGAGGGGGCTTTTTCAGCACACAAAAAAAGTTCTGAAAAAGTCGGCTTATACTCGAGTATATACGGTATATATAAAGTACACTATTATTAACATGATTGACCCATCAGCCTTTCCCCACACCCTAAGCCTAGACGCACATGCAGGTGTATGGATTAAGCTGGAAAGCCACTTTTATGTCCACAACTCTCGGTACCCCGTACTCTCAGTGCTGACCAGCCAAGTATGAATGGGGAACATTTTAAGCATTGCAGGTAATGTATTTATATTTTATAGCTAATGCTGGGTGGACCATGACCAGTGGTGCAAGTAGAAAAAATGTCTTACAGGTACTGTGTGCACGCGCTAAAAAAAATGGTTGTGGTCAAAAGCCACATGGGGCATGGCCAATGAAAATGGGGGCGTGATATACATATGGGCGGAGGGGCAGATACACATATGACCCCAATAGTGCCAGATACACGTTGCCCCGCAGTGCCAGATATACATTGCCCCACAGTGCCAGATACACATTGCCCCACTGTGCCAGATACACAAATGCCCCCAGAGTGCCAGATATACATTGCCTCACAGTGCCAGATACACATTGCCCCACAGTGTCAGATACACAAATGCCCCAGAGTGCCAGATATACATTGCCCTCAGTGCCAGATACAGAAATGCCCCCACTGTGTCAGATATACATTGCCCCCAGTGCCAGATACAGAAATGCCCCCACTGTGTCAGATATACATTGCCCCCAGTGCCAGATACAGAAATGCCCCCAGTGCCAGATACATATGACCCCCCCAGTGCCAGATATGCCCTCAGTGCCAGATATGCCCCCAGTGCCAGATACACATGTCCCCCCAGTGCCAGATATGCCCCCAGTGCCAGATACACATGTCCCCCCAGTGCTAGATACACATGTCCCCCCAGTGCCAGATATGCCCCCAGTGCCAGATACACATTTCCTCCAGTGCCAGATATGCCCCCAGTGCCAGATATACATGCCCCCCCCTACCCCTGCTGCTGTCCTTGTGTGTGTGTGTGTGTGTGTGTGTGTGTGTGTGTGTGTGTGTGTGTGTGTGTGTGTGTGTGTGTGTGTGAGGGGAGGAGAACGCAGCCTGCGCCTCTCCTTCCCCTCAGTCTCCGGCGGGTGCGGGTGTCTTCATTCAATTCAGCGCCGATCCGTAAGCCAATCAAAGCTCGCGGTCCGGCAGCCATGGCTGCCGGTCCACGAGCTTTGATTGGCTCACGGGCGGCGCTGAATTGAACGAAGACACTGAGGGGCAGGAGAGGCGCAGGCTGCGCTCTCCTCCACTCGCATCAGCGGCAGTCAGCAGCGGATGGAGGGACGGAGGGGCGAGGAGCTTACCCAAAGCTAAATTCTTAAGGGTACGCCGTACCCACCTGTACCCGCACACTTGCACCGCGGACCATGACACCAGAAAATATAGAGGTAGTGGTAGCTATCCAAGGTTCAGGCTGGATGGTGCAACTGTCCAGAAACCTGTAACCTGCAAGATAGTCTAATGGGTTATCAGGCTAAAGCATACCCTCCAACTGTACCTTTTTGGCAGGTACAGTACCTTTTTTTTATGGTCTGTACCGATTTTTGGCTCTCCAAACTTCCATTGAAGTATAGGAAATGGGGCGTTTCCACGTCCCCTTTACATGTAACCAGACCCCTTTTCGAATTTGTACCGATTTTTATGTGTAAAATATTGGAGGGTATGCTAAAGGTGTGTACACACGGTGAGATTCGGGCTAAACCCTGATTCTCACTATGCGATAGGGCTAGGTCGGTATCGCAAGCACAGATAACTGGTGACTTTCACCTTGCTATCTGCACTACCTTTCTTTGCAATTTTAACTATATAGTCAAAATTGCAAAAAAAAAAAAAAACGTGTGTACACACCTTAAGGCAGGGTTACCATTGTATAAAACCAGTCAATGGGGTCGATCCAATTAGCTGCAAAGGGGACGAAGTGCCGTTGCCGTGGTGTTTCAACACCCACAGCGGCACCCTATCTTTTGCACCCTTCGCAGGCCTCAATTCACACAAAATTCACACCGGTGCCGCGACGACTTGCATCCGTGAGATCGCGGCTAATTGGATTGACCCCCATAAATCTACATTGCCCTTCTGAAGTATTTACCTCTGCACAGCAAATTCAACATAGAAAACAAAGAAGTCCTAGAAACTTACTAATTATTAAACACTGATGAACTTACTGATTAATCATTACAAACATTTCTTATTTGTAGCCAGAAACGTTTGTGCCCCCAGGAATATCAGGATTTAGGAGTATAATATATCTATCTACTGTATCTATATAACCTGGTAATGTGTGTTTCATCATGAATATTACCTGTATAAAGCAAGGTTCCATGACCAAATCACTGTCATTTTTATGTATTGTTATTTAAAGACTAGAACTAAGCTGTCAGTATGGGCGATGGAATAGATCATATTAAACCCACAGGGAAATAGATCACTTACACTGTTCCTGAGACAAACTCTACGCTAACAAGGCGGCCGTGTTCTAGACTTCTGGGACTGCACAGTTAATTTTCTACTGAACAATAAAAAGTACTTCATTATTCTGAACAATAGGAATTCCAAAAGACTAACATTTAACCTCCTGAGTAAATGTACAGTATCTAAGAGACCGGCCCAGCATTAAAGGCTTATGTGCTAATTATATTATTAGTACATGCAAACCCCTGTAATACAGGATTATTATTATTATTATTATTACAATGTCAGGCATTATTTTAGGTTACGCAGAATGCAAACTACATTATTTTACTAGATGCACAACAAACTACTGTTAAGCATTACCTCTGCCATATGTTGCTGTGTGATCTAATACATTATTGAATTGTGCAGAGTATTAGCCCCATTCAGGCAGGTAGGCAGGCAGGGCACATGCAGAGGCAGGGCACATGCAGAGACATTGCACTCAGTAGGTCCTTACCTGTGCTGTTATAAGAGTTATTTCTCTCCTCTCTGATCAGGACAGTTCTTGAAAGATCCAAAACTGAGGCTGTGGCTGGCTGCATGCTGGCTGCACTGTCCTCATTCAGAAGCAGGGACACATAGGCTGGGGTAGCAAGCCTCTGTAGCAGGTGAGAATACTGTGCAAGAAGCCTGCCTACCCTTCTCCTGCAAGTGGTTTAATGATGCATCAATCTCCCTTGCACGAGCAATGACTGAAGGTCTAGGCTGGCCCAATTCAAGTCTTGCTGTCTCATTAATCTGTAATCTGAAATGGACAGGAACAGTTATGGAGTGAAATATTTGCACAGTGCACAGTAGTAGATAGAGAGTGTGCTGTGCACGGTCTTCTGCTGCGAGCTGCAGGGATAGAGTGCTCACAGGCGCCCTCTGCAGGTGGCTAGGCTACACTGATCAGCTTCTGTCTGAGAGCTCATCATAAATGCCTCAGGGACTGAAGTGTGTAAATCAAACATTCTTCATCTGAGGAAGCAGAGGCTGGGTTTGCAGACGGAGAAGCTACTTCTTTCATTACACAAGTGGAAAGGGCCTCATTTATCAAGCTGTAGTATAGGCAGCCAACAACCTGGAGAATAAAAGGTTATCCTGTCAGCTTTGCTGTGTAGGTAATAAGGAAACAGTTTATCACCAGCCTCTCTCATTCTAAAGTTTAAATGATGATGGACAGACAAGATGTGTTCCTGATGCCATCATGGTAAAAAATGATATTTCCAACTGCGCCTTGCTGATTCAATAATAGAGACATATTTATCACGCTAAATATCCATCAACACACTTAAACCTCTTACAGAACTGAAGTGACAGATATAGATATGCTAATACATGTAATGTTTGTGTATAAAGGGGGAGATTTATCAAAACTGAGAGAGTTAAAGAGGAGAGAGATAAGTACCTAACAATCAGCTCCTGATATTTTTAAAACATGGCAGTGAAGGTGGGTACACACTAATAGATATATCTGCAGATCAATTGATCTGCAGATATATCTATAGACGGATCGGGCAGTGTGTTGTGCATACACACTGCCCGATCCGTCGGGGACTGACGTCATGAACTGGGCGGGCGTGTACACACGCCCGCCCAGTTCAGCTGTCAATCACCGCCGGCCGCCGCAGCATGTGTACAGGCGGTCGGCCGACCGCCCCGTACACACACAGCGACGCGCCAATATATCGGTAGATATATTGGCCGTCGGCTGTGCTGCGCGGCCGACGCGATACGTCTGTGAACGACGGAGTTCACAGACGTATCGGCCGTACACACTGGCCGACGGACCCGCGATATATCGGCCGTTCAAGAGAACAGCCGATATATCGACCAGTGTGTACGGGCCTTTAGGAGCTGATTGGCTAGTACTTTATCTGTAGAGGAGTCCTCTAGTATCTTAAATAACTATCTCCTTTGAGGGGTGGTCTTCAGTATGCCGGCGGTCGGGCTCCCGGCGACCAGCATACCGGCGCCGGGAGCCCGACAGCCGGCATACTGACACTTATTCTCCCTCGTGGGGGTCCACGACCCCCCTGGAGGGAGAATAAAATAGTGTGGTGCGCGTAGCGCTCCACCGTGCCCGTAGCGTGGCGAGCGCAGCGAGCCCACAAGGGGCTCATTTGCGCTCGCCACACTGTCGGTAAGCCGGCGGTTGGGCTCCTGGTGCCGGTATACTGGTCGCCGGGAGCCCGGCCGCCGGCATATCGTAGTGAACCCCCTTTGAGGACAGCAGCAGAACTGCGGTGAGGGAGGTGGACGGGCAGGCAGCGGCATGAGCATCCCGGGCCCTCCCGACAGCGACAGCAATGGGGGGGAGGAATCCCCACACAACGAGCAGGTACATGTGTGATCATAATATGGTGACAAGGGCATTAATGTGGGTGCATAATATGGTGTCAGGGGCATTACTGTGTGGGGCATAATATGGTGATGGGCATTACTGTGGGGACTTAATATGGTGCAAGGGGCAAAATATGGTGTTGCTCCGTGTGTGCATAGAAATTTTATTGTTGATTTTTAAAAAATATATATATTTATTTTTATTTTCATGACTATTTTGTCAGTCCCAGACCCATAATCTCTGATAGCAGCCCTGGACGCATGTGGGGAACAAAGGCTAGACTATCTGATCCACTCCCACACAACACCTACTGTAGCACAAATTCCTGAAAAAATGTATAGCTTTGCTACTATAGAAAAGCAAGAAGCAGTATAAGCACTTGTGAGTTGGAAAGAAAAAGGGGAAAAAAACAACAACCAAGGACTAATAAAGATTTTTTTTTCTTTTTCTCCTCAAACTTTATTACTCCTTGGTTGTTGTTTTTTTCTTTTTTTTTTCTTTCCAAATCAAAAGCGCTTATGCCGCCTTTTACTTTTCTATTATAGCAAGCTTTAACTTTTTCAGGACTTTGTGCTACAGTAGCTCTTGTGTGGGACTGGGATAGATAGTGTAGCCTTTGCTCCCTACATGCATGGGATCACTCTTCGCAGTCCCGGATCTCCATACCATAGGAAGGTTGCAGAGCTCCGGGAATCGAGGCCATCTACAGGTTGCTGAATACTAGACAGTCCCATGAGGCCCTTAATAATGAATGAGCTGTTACAAAAAATCATGCTGAATTAGGCCCATAGCACATTGTGGGTTATTCAGAGTTGTTAGCAAACCAAAAAAAGCAATTGGCCAAGACCATGTTGCACTGCAGGTGGGGCAGATGGGTGTGGTTCATTAGGTCGACATGAGTTAGGTCGACATACATTGGGTCGACCATGTTTAGTTGACATGCATTAGGTCGAGATGATCGCTAGGTTGACATGGTCATTAGGTCGACATGTGCTAGGTGAACATGGAAAAAGTTCGAAATTAGGTATTTTTACCTTTGAAAAGTGACGGGGAACCCCGTTTAGTGCACTGTGTCCCCTCCCATGGCTCCTTTCGCTTGCTATGCTTCGGGCAAGGTGCCTCGCTGTGCTCGGCGCAAGTTACCGTCCCCGATTGTAGTTCACGTGGATCGTTAAGTATGAAAAGGTCAAAAATTGAGAAAAACTCATGTCGACCTTTTTCCATGTCTACCTAGTACATGTCGACCTAATGACCATGTCAACCTAGTGATCATGTCGACAAAACGTGGTCGACCCAATGTATGTCGACCTAATGACCGCCATCCGAGCAAATATAAAATGTGCAGAGAGAGTTAGATTTGGGTGGGGTGTGTTCAAACTGAAATCTAAATTGCAGTGTAAAAATAAAGCAGCCATTATTTACTACGCACATAAACAATATAACAAACCCTAAGGCCCTCATTCCGAGTTGATCGGTCGCAAGGCGAATTTAGCAGAGTTACACACGCTAAGCCGCCGCCTACTGGGAGTGAATCTTAGCTTCTTAAAATTGCGACCGATGTATTCGCAATATTGCGATTACTAACTACTTAGCAGTTTCAGAGTAGCTCCAGACTTACTCTGCCTGTGCGATCAGTTCAGTGCTTGTCGTTCCTGGTTGACGTCACAAACACACCCAGCGTTCGCCCAGGCACTCCCACCGTTTCTCCGGCCACTCCTGCGTTTTTTCCGGAAACGGTAGCGTTTTCAGCCACACGCCCCTGAAACGCCGTGTTTCCGCCCAGTAACACCCATTTCCTGTCAATCACATTACGATCGCCGGAGCGAAGAAAAAGCCGTGAGTAAAAATACTTTCTTCATAGTAAAGTTACTTGGCGCAGTCGCAGTGCGAACTTTGCGCATGCGTACTAAGCGGATTTTCACTGCGATGCGATGAAAAAGAACGAGCGAACAACTCGGAATGAGGGCCTATATCTCTCTGCACATGTTACATCTGCCCCACCTGCAGTGCAACATGGTTTTGCCCAATTGATAACTATTGAGTAGCTTGAGCAAATGCAGAGTATCTTGTAATAAATGAAATCAATCTCTCTCTCTCTCTCTCTCTCTCTCTCTCTCTCTCTCTCGTTAACACCTTGGCTTATACAAAGCAGGATATACCAAAGCAACTTCAGAGTAAAGTATCTGGTACCTAGGGCAAGTTGGTTTTTGAACGATAAAGAAAAATACAAGCAGCAATGAGCAAAACACACGGACATTCTTTTAGAACCTTTTAGCCTCTCAATGTAAAGATGTACATTGTGGGTTGGGGATTTCTTTACTATGTAACCACACCCTAACTAGTAACCATGGGGGTCATTACGAGTTGATCGCACGCTGCAACTTTTTGCTGCCCGTGCGATCAGATAGACGCCGCCTATGGGGGAGGGTTTTTTTTGCATAGCTGCTGAGCTATGCAAAAACATTTTGTGCAGTTTCTGAGTAGCTTCTGACTTACTCACCCACTGCGATCACTTCAGCCTGTCAGGTCCCAGAATTGACGTCAGACACCCGCCCTGCAAACGCCTCGACACATCAGCGTTCGCCTCACCACTCCCCAAAAACGGTCAGTTGACACCCAGATCCGCCTTCTGCCTGTCAATCTTCTAGCGTTCGCCGCTGCGAACACTTCTGTTGTTGCTCTGGTCGCTGCCTGGCGTTCTCCTTCCTTCTGTCTTTGTGCGCTCTGCTATGCTCTGGCCGCTGGCGTCAGGTGACATGACATCTGCGCGCGACCCAGAGCCTGCGTGAGCCTGCATGAGGAGGCAGCCAGGACATAGTACAGGAGAACGGTGTGGGGCTGCCTGTCACTGGCTCTGGCTGAGGTCTCTCAATCCATACAAAACGTTATGCTAATGCTATAACAAAAAAGGATAACATTTTGCACTGTCTGCAGTGCTAAGTGCAAGCCATATTGGGGGAGGGGGTAGGTAACATTTATGGAGTGGAGTGGGTAACATTTATGGCACATTTTTGAACGGCCGTAACTAGGTGTGTGCCGGCCGATATTGAACTAGGCTGCATTGGCAACCCGGCTACCTCTTTTCACATAGGTAGCCGGTAAGAATGCCAAATTGATTTCTCACAAATATTTAAAATGCCCGCTCTAATATATATTGTAAATGCCTGCATCTCTTATTACCATATCCCATGAATGTGTGCTATACATCGCAAAACACTGCATCCCATAAGAGAAAACAATACACCCACACATTATCTGAGTTCCAAAGCTCATTGATGTATATATTTGTTATTAAAAGGATATGGATTCAATATATATTACAAAGTACAGTATACCTATAGTTACATGATTACAACTCACACAGTAAGCAGTTAATATATAAAGTTACATACAGTTACATGCCATTACATACAGTTTCAGTTACAGGCCAGCGATACAATTACCCTTCCCTCCAATGCATCTTATGTCTCTCTCTCTCAGTAAATAAATACAGGAACTGATCTGCCAGCAAGTCCATCATTGTCTCAGACCTTACAGCCACTGAGGTCCAGTGTGATCAACAATGTGTTATCTAGTTTGGGGGAGGGGACTCTCTCTCATTCATGATGAGTCACTAGTTTCTTTGTATATGCTGAACAGGTTCAGCCTTGGGGACGTCCAAAGGGGCTGGCCTGAGTTTCCTGTCCACCACCTGTTTGGAATATCTATTGTTCTAATAAAAGTGATTTTAGCTTTTATACATGTAATCATAACTATCCGCTGCAATGTCCCACAACTTCACAACAAGCATCAAATGAATCCACACATCAATCTGGTTGCTTCAATAGTAAACATGATCGGTCTATCTGATTTCGTACAAAAAATACACATATATGACATTACTTCAATATATATAATTTTAAATCATCATGATGTCTGGCGCTTGATATTATTATAATTATGTACTGTATGAAATAAGTGTCGAATCCATCTCTGTGGCATGTCCGTGTAAATGCGTGTGTTACCATATATGGCTGTGCTCGCTGCGCATATTTGCAAGTATAGCGAATCATAATGTGTGTAGTTTGTATGTTCTCTTTATGTAATATTTTGACTTCGACAGTCCACCCTTTGGCAGCAAACAATAACTGCCGTCAATTATTAACATAAGAAAAAAATATTTCATACTATAATCGGTGACCTAGACACAAGTATGTATGCATTTCGCAAATCAGACACTTGACTATATTTGGGGAAGACAGGGAGGAGGACGAGTCATCCTCTATATGCACTCGGCGGTCACGGGACCACTGGTTGGGTGTGAGACAACATTCAACCTATAGAGTATGCTGGGACAGTGCTTTGGCCTATAATGTCTGATTTGCGACGAACATTTCACACATACATGTACCTACGTCATTGTACACTGATGTTTGGATTCGATTGAGGTTCTGCTGGGTAGGTGAAGAAGACACAAACAAATCGTGACAGTGACATATAAAATTTTCATGATCTACATATTCCTATCATAAACCTTCGGAGTTCGGGGAGAGCCACTCATAAACCTTTCTTCCACATATATTAATGAGCTCTTTATCTGCAATGTGTGAATAGCCATTGTCTGATTGTTCCTGAACTTTGCTTTGTCAAGTTCTCAAATGCTGGCTCATCTCAAAAGGTACTGTACTGTAAGAGGGTGATTCATTGAGTGAAGATCTGGGAGTGGTTCCGAAGCTACATAATACTAGTGGCAGTATCTATGATCACAATAGTACAATTTCAGGCTTTGCTCCTAATTCTAGGGGTACCATTATCTACACACACATTTCTGCGCAATTTTTCTTTGCGGTAAACACAGCAGCATCCGTGGCGGCAGGAAATGCCTCTACACAGTTTGAGAAAACATCAGTGCACACCAATACATAACAATAATTCCTAAAGGGTGTTATCTGTACGAAGTCGATTTGTATTTCCTGAAAAGATCCGTCTGCAGGAGGGATATGGGATGGCTCTGTTGGTATTGCTTTACCAATATTCTTCCTCAAGCAAGTAAGACGGGTCATTGCTCTCTTACCTGCATGAGAATAGAATCCTGGCGTACACCAGTAGGCTCTCATCAGCCTGCCAGCGCTGGCTGTAAAGATTATATCAAGACGGTTTGCTGAATAAAATAACAATTTATTAAACCATTAAAAAAACCAGGAGTAGATTCCTGTTATTAATCTTAACCTGAGGAAGCTGGATCACCTTGTTGCCAGCGAAACGCGTTGAGCCTGTCTACCCACCTGGGCATCACTCCACGATACATTGGGACTTTGACATCTTCGGCACCTATTGGACATTGCTCCTATCACTGGGAATTTATTCCAACAAGGATAAAAGACCGGATCCACAAACACAGCTAGCAATGGACTCTTCCTAAAGCTGATGCCATCATATATCTCCACTGTGGAACTGGTAATTATCTGCTGCTACAGTGAATACCATCTGGAGACTGTCCTAGCCGTAAAATATATACATGTCCCAGAGGAGAGTGGATGCAAAAGTGATTACACCCAGGGGGAATTTATTATATAATTTTAAGTGTTATTAAGATTAATAACAGGAATCTACTCCTGGTTTTTTTTTAATGGTTTAATAAATTGTTATTTTATTCAGCAAACCGTCTTGATATAATCTTTACAGCCAGCGCTGGTACTCTGTGTTTTTATTTCAAATATATTCGGGGATTTGACCATCCCCTTACCAGCTGCTGTTGGCTGCGCACTTACATATCTGTATACACTTCTCATCAGCCTGCACCTACCCTCTTTGCCTAGATGAGTCAGACCGTGTGCCACCTCAGCTAGACTTGGAAGGTATGCTCTGGGGGCTACTGGCTTACCGTGTCCACCTGCCCACAGTCCTGAGGACTCCTGGTCATACCCCTTTGTCCTCCAGACTGCCTCTTCCTGCAGGGAACACAAATTTTTTGTATCTTAATTTAACTATCGTGTGTTTGCAATGTAGAGTACCATGAGCAAAACTCAAAAAAAAAAAGAAAAAAGAAATATCTCTGGAGGAGATAAAGAAGAAATAAATGAAAAAGAAAATGTCAGGTTTGCCATTCACCAACAGGCATATCAGTGTCTATACAAAATTTCCCTTCACCAGTATTCCCATTCTCCACCCTTTGTGCATGACAAGACACACTGCAGTAATACTGGTGTCATTGTGCTGTTGAGATATACTGGGTTTGGGCAGAACTCTGAAGGACCTAGGCATGTGGAGTTTGGACTGTACTTGGGTCCATGTATTGTACCACCCTGTGTGAACGCAAAAGATGAAGAGGAAAACTGTAGAGAAACAGAATAGAGGTTGGTGATAGATGAGTTTGTAGAGGTGGAGAAGATTTTATAAAAATTTGACAACTGGATTGGGCACTACGGGGAAGTGATTCTCTACTTGGTCTATACCTCTAAAAAAAAAAAAATTGTGTGTCTTATCTCTACTGGGACTATCCCAGCCATCAATCCAGTGTCCTGTCCATCCTAAATTCATAGGGAACCCGGTATCTGTGAGATAATTTCCTCTACCTGTGATGGACATGCATCTAGAACAGGAGAATGCGACATTAGCCTTTGATGGGTGTCTAATATTTTTTGTACTTCTTGAGCATGGTTCTCAGGTATATCCAAGAAGACACTCTCAGGAGTACAATATATGACACACCGCATTTTACACACTAAGTCTCTGACGAGTAGATTAGTCGGAGCCGATGCAGCCAGCAGAAAAGACTGTTTGGTTTGCAAGGGCCCTATCGTAATCTCTGCAGGTCTACTCAAAGGGTATTGTTGCATCGTTCCTGTTACTCCCATTGCCCTAATCTGTGTTTTCTATATGGCTCGTGATTCCTTACTATATGTCCCTTGGTCCCGTCTATGTGTTTAATAATGTGGCTTGTGTTTTCTGTCTAGGGGATCTATATTGACTATGTGTCCTACTACTCCTACAATCTCTGGCAAAATGCCCTTCCTTCCTACAAGTGTAACATATTATTGACCATTAGGGATCTGGGGTTTGGACTGATGGGTCTTTCCTGTATGTGCCAGTATACTTACCGTCCTCAACCTCTCCACCTGTTGTTCTCTGCGCCTAGCACTATTCTTGTGATGTTCAATAGCACACTATCTAAGATTAGCTACTGTGACCCCTTTCCAATTTTGTAAAGAAGTCTGCACCCTGGCACTCAATGCCTTATTGAGCCCGTCCATTTGCACAAAGACAGCCATCTCCCATTTGCCGAATTAGTGTTTACCAGTGATCTTATCCAGATGGAGAGTTTTCTATTACTGCAAGAGACAAAAACAAAAAAAAAAGTTTAACAAGCTTCTAGGTCATGCAAAGTATTTCATTCAATCCTTCTCATCCCGTATTAAGGGCCTGTACATGGTCCAACAAACATTTCCGAGCTCATCTTTACTAGGGGCATTACTAGGAATGAATACTTCTTATATGGTAACTGAAAGAAATACCCTGGGGTTACCTTGTCTCTGTCCGCTTTCCTACTGGCAAATACTAATGTGCGGACAGGTTTTTTCTCCATTTCTGACGTTACTTTCTGGATTTTTTTTTTTTTTTTACTATATATGTACACGAATGATACCATACTTACCTGTTCCACTGGTCTCAGCCACTTCCCCCACAGGCTACTGCTCTTCTTTTACCGGTTGGATACTCCTCTGGGTGCATGAGAAATGGCTGAAAACGATCAGGTCACCTTCTCCTAAATAAAACTTCAACATTCATTAGTACATATATAGGTTACAGTCATATTTTTCATATTTTTATTATTTTCTATAGTTTGTATGCTGGCCGTAACTGCTTCCACATCTACATATGGCGGTGTACTTGCATTCTCTTTTTTTCTTCCTACTTATTTATTGTTGCTACAAGTTCAAACAGTTCTTATATTTCCATTCTTGTCTTATATGACTTTGGTTAAAAATACCACCTGCAATACCTTAGGATCAAACTCACCAATACCTCTTGCTGCCACAGGTTTAAACAATTTGTATGTCTGACCCTTTGTTTTTGGGATTTTATAAGACATATCCTTATCCTTAAGTTCTGCAATACCTCTGGTTCAAAGCTGCCCACCCTAGGGAATGGTACCCTATCTTTGTCAATCATACGTACCCATTCAGACAAAAAGTCTTCCGTGTGTGATCCATATTTACCACACATAACAAACCTCGCTGACCCCTTGGGCCGCGGCACCTCAACCTGAACCCTGGCTACAAAACGTCCACCGCTTGTGCAATTGGATCCCATCGAGAACTTTTTCCTTTTTACGCAATCCCCAATGCTCAATACGAATAGACGGTGAAAGTTCTTAGAGCGCTTTCACCCACTCCTTCTCCACCGAGTACCACGACTCACTCCAATAGTGACCACCGTGAACCCAGTGAGGCCCCTATCTGGTTTCTATTCACTGGAAGTGTTTAGGAGTGACTTACCTATTCCAGTGAATATACACCGCTGGAGGTTTTCCTGAGAGAGACCAGCAAAAACTCCCTATACACCTATACACAAATCACACTTGCGTATGCTCTATACAGCGCTAATGATACCGCGATTTTACGCAAAATTTCGTAAAGGGGTATCAAGTTGTGCTGTATATATGGCACCCACAAACGCGCGGTCCAATCGCACAGCATATAGGTACTTGTTACCTATCTGCCGTACGACCACGGGTCGATGTACAAACTGCGACCCTCAGCCCGGAGCGTAATACAAAAACCTTTTTACTTCAATCGCAATACTATGCACTATCACGCTCCTCTGCAAATCACCTCACGACTTGCGTATTTCAATCTATATTAACGTGAGTCAGCCACTTCACGCCACCAAGCCTCCTCTTACTTGATGTACCACACGACGGGATCCCGAATTCCCTGGGTTCAAATATCCACTCACTCCTACGTTCGCTCACTCAAATACACTTTGTCTTTTCTGTACAGAAAATTTTGATTCATTCAGATAAGCAGCTTTACCCCAGAGGCAATACAGTTTTTTAAACTAAATTTAGAGTAACCTGCTTTTGAAATCTGATAGTTATGTGCTATTGTATTAAATGTCTACTATCCCACCTTTGAACTAAATGACACTTTTGTATAATTTGTACTCAGCGCCCGCATTCTTACGCACTTTGCGCAAACACGCGACCGTGCGTGTCTCTTACGCTGCGTGCGCAGTCCTTTACTTTGTCCGAGACACGTGTACAAAACCCTGCGTCCGCAATAAAACAAATCACACAGCTCTAAGTATAAATGTGAACAATACTAATTACTATTGCCCACTAGACACAACTTGTTCTGTATAAACTTTTATGCAGACCTGCGTTTGTGTCTTTACGCTTACTTCCTTAAAATACTGTTATTTCAGTTTTAACTATATAGCAACAAATGTATCCTATTTCACACAGATCTATAATGAATCTAGCAATAATCAATAATTTATATGATATGATTCAGATTGGATAGCTATCTTGCAGAACATACACTGATATAAACACACACATAATAATAATAATATATATATATGTACCATTCACTGGTCTCCTATGAGACTCATTTACCCGTTCAGTGCTTCTAATTTGCATATCAAAGCTATGTGCTTTTCACTGCTAAGAAAAAGCAGTTACACAGGTTAATTTGCATTTCAATGGCTATCTTATAGCAAGCAGATTCTACAAGTCTTGGAAGGAAAAACGGAAAAAAAAACTTTGTTTATATCTGTGTGTAATTCTTACATCAAGTATTCATCTATTAACTCTCACTAGGCCCAGCTGAAACTATTTGTAATTAACTATGGCATGGGTTAAATAAGTGCATTGGTAACTCATAAATGGTGTTTGATGTGACCAAGGAAAGCTGATTATTCTGAGCAGTAAAAATCAGCCATTTAGAAAATGACCTTCCCAAAATGGCCACTGCTCCTCCCCCTTCCACATCCATGAGGGTTACACAAAATGGTGGACAGTCCATGTGGTTAGTCCAAAATGGAGGACAGACCATGCGGCTTCCTTTGTCACAAAGAAATCACACACCATACAAGCACCAGAAGTTATTTTAGGCCTGAGTTAAAAAAACGATATCAAGGCTATGCAGCAACTTTTAAATATACTTTTAAACCTACTTAAACAGATAAACAATCCAATCTGAATCAAACACAATATGACTTATTTGAACCTTGTTTTGCAACAATAAAAATACATTTTAGCATCTTAAATATTATGAGAAACGCATTGTCCCTTGAATTTCATATCAGCGTCTTACTAATAACACAACAATACACACGGATATGATTTTCTCAGCTTTTAGGATGCGTCCATCACAAGCTGAGCGACCACAGCGTCGCGTTTATAATGTACAGTGCATCATTAAGAACGTGATATCGCGGACCAGCCCCCATCTAAGATTGCCAAATTGATTTCTCACAAATATTTAAAATGCCCGCTCTAATATATATTGTAAATGCCTGCATCTCTTATTACCATATCCCATGAATGTGCGCTATACATCGCAAAACACTGCATCCCATAAGAGAAAACAATACACCCACACATTATCTGAGTTCCAAAGCTCATTGATGTATATATTTGTTATTAAAAGGATATGGATTCAATATATATTACAAAGTACAGTATACCTATAGTTACATGATTACAACTCACACAGTAAGCAGTTAATACATAAAGTTACATACAGTTACATGCCATTACATACAGTTTTAGTTACAGGCCAGCGATACACTTACCCTTCCTTCCAATGCATCTTATGTCTCTCTCTCAGTAAATAAATACAGGAACTAATCTGCCAGCAAGTCCATTATCGTCTCAGACCTTATAGCCACTGAGCTCCAGTGTGATCAACAATGTGTTATCTAGTTTGGGAGAGGGGACTCTCTCATTCATGATGAGTCACTAGTTTCTTTGTATATGCTGAACAGGTTCAACCTTGGGGACGTCCAAAGGGGCTGGCCTGAGTTTCCTGTCCACCACCTGTTTGGAATATCTATTGTTCTAATAAAAGTGATTTTAGCTTTTATACATGTAATCATAACTATCCGCTGCAATGTCACAACTTCACAACAAGCATCAAATGAATCTACACATCAATCTGGTTGCTTCAATAGTTGCTTCAATAGTAAACATGACTGGTCTATCTGGTTTCGTTCAAATAATACACATACATGACATTACTTCAATATATATAATTTTAAATCATCATGATGTCTGGCGCTTGATATTATTATAATTATGTACTGTATGAAATAAGTGTCGAATCCATCTCTGTGGCATGTCCATGTAAATACGTGTGTTACCATATATGGCTGTGCTCACTGCGCATATTTGCAAGTATAGCGACTCATAATGTGTGCAGTTTGTATGTTCTCTTTATGTAATATTTTTGACTTCGACACCGGGTGCAGCTTCTGTCTCAGGCTCCGGCTCTGGCCCCCATCTCCCTCCCTCTTCAACCCTGCAACCAGGAGAGCCATCCTTTGAGGGCGATAGGGGGGTGTTTAATACGTAGGGGAGGGGTGGATAGTGGAGTGGGCTTATTCATCATTTTCTGGTGGGAGGGTAGTTAGATTGACTGCAGATATCTCAAGTTCCTGAAAAGAAATATCTTAACTTTGAATGGGATAAAAAAACTAGAGAGGCCCACCTTTCAGGAGGTACTGGGGACTTGGGGATCAGAGTTCAGGAGCCAGAGCAATCTACCAACGAAAATATAAAACTGCATATTAGGCATGTAGAGCTGAGCAGGGACCAGCTGCTTGAAGGCTGATATCTCTGGTTCTGGGCATAGTAGAGACAAGCTGCCAGTGTCCACCAAATAGGGAGAGTGCCAGCTTTTGGAGTATACACTCAGAAAAACTCTAAGTCAGAAAGAACCTGAGATATCTGGCTGGGAATAGCAATTAACAGGCTTGGATGGGGACCACTGCTTTGAAGTCGGATATCACCGGTTCCCCAGAGCCGATTTTCAAAAATCTGGTACCCCTGGAAAGAGGAGCCCACTGAGCCCATACGAAAAGATGGCCCTGTGTGCAGGGAGTGATCTGGAACCTTCACACCCTATTCAAGTGCAAACGAACTGCGCTTCCACCACAGATTTCGGATTTGATTTTGTGTGGACATGCCCCTTTAGGCAAGGTTCTTCATTGCACACCCATGAAATTAATCACAGTATTTTGCTGTAACCTGTGTTTTCCCAATTATGTTATAGTTACTACTATAATCTAATTAATCAATTCATTTACACCATTCTTTATTTTGTTTTACAGTGGCAAAATGGAAAAAAAAAACACGTTTCTCTCTACTCCTTCATGTTAGACATCCTAGCCATAACCTAATTATGTTTCCTTTTATAAAAGGGGATTTTTTTTTTTTTGTTAAGCAACCGCATCCCAGGCATTGAAGAGAAGAGAGGAAAGAGGGGTGGTCTTCTGTTTGCCGGTGGCCGGGCTCCCGACGACCAGCATACCGGCACCGGAATCCCGACTGCCGGCATACCGACCGCCAGCATACCGACTGCCAGCATACCGACATCTTTTCTCCCTCTTGGGGATCCACGACCCCCTGGAGGGAAAATAGATAGCATGTTGCGCATAGCGCGCCACCGTGCCCGCAGCGAGCCCGCAAGGGGCTAATTTGCACTCACCCAGCTGTCGGTATGCCGGCGGTCGGGATTCCGGCGCCGGTATGCTGGTCACAGGAACCCGGCCGCCGGCATACCCTACTACACCCAGGGAAGAGTAACATGTAATATTTGTACCTCACCATTATACGGTATACACCTTCCGTGTCTGTTTATATGGTTGCATATTGATTGAAATTTGCATCAAGGACATCAAAGACAGAGAAAGCAATAGTTGTATTCTTATTTGGGTCCTGGGGAATTCCCAGTACTGACTGGTTACAGACTAGTATTAGAGAAGTGCTGATATTGTTATGTGTGGGAGCTGACATCAGAGGCGTCACTAGGGTTGGTGTCACCCGGTGTGGTAACTCATGGTGTCACCCCCCCATGGAATCCTTAGTTATGTTTTTGCACTAGTTTTACTTGTAAATCATAAATCACTGAATGTAGTGGCAATAGTAGTGACATAAACTACTAACTAAATGAACATTATACAGATGGAGCCTCCATTATTATTGCTCCGTCTGTCTATTTATATATTATATCACAGTGGTCAAAGTGGGGCAGTGTCCACTCGAGGGTGTACTGTGGCACACGCCGATAAAATGGGTATAGGCAATCAGAAGGGGCATGTCCTTAAAAGGCACTGGATGAGAGAGAGGACACATGGTGGAGGAAGGACTGAGGAGGACGGGGGAGATGCTGGGTGGAAGAGGACGCAGGGTGGGAGAGGGACATACTGGAGATTGGGACACTGGGTGGGAAAGGACGCTGGGTGGGAGAGGGACATACTGGAGATTGGGACGCAGGGTGGGGATTGGGACGCAGGTTGGGGATTGGGACGCAGGGTGGGAGAGGACGCAGGGTGGGGATTGGGAAGCAGGGTGGGGATTGGGACGCATGGTGGGGATTGGGACGCATGGTGGGAGAGTATGCAAGGCGGGAGAGGACGCAGGGTGGGAGGGGAACATGCTGGGGATAGAGAGATGCTGGGTGGGAGAGGATGCAGGGCGGGAGAGGACGCAGGGTGGAAGAGGGACATGCTGGGAATTGAGAGATGCTGGGTGGGAGAGGACGCAGGGTGGGAGAGGATGCAGGGCGGGAGAGGACGCAGGGTGGAAGAGGGACATGCTGGGAATTGAGAGATGCTGGGTGGGAGAGGACACAGGGTGGGAGAGGATGCAGGGCGGGAGAGGAAGCACGGTGGAAGAGGGACATGCTGGGAATTGAGAGATGCTGGGTGGGAGAGGACGCAGGGTGGGAGAGGATGCAGGGCGGGAGAGGACGCAGGGTGGAAGAGGGACATGCTGGGAATTGAGAGATGCTGGGTGGGAGAGGACGTAGGGTAGGAGAGGACACAGGGTAGGAGAGGACGCAGGGCGGGAGAGGACGCAGGGCGGGAGAGGACGCAGGAGGGGAGAGGATGCAGGGTGGGAGAGGGACATGCTGGGAATTGAGAGATGCTGGGTGGGAGAGGACGCGGGGCGGGAGAGTATGCAGGGTGGGAGAGGGACATGCTGGGAATTGAGAGATGCTGGGTTGGAGAGGACGCAGGGCAGGAGAGGATGCAGGGTGGGAGAGGATGCAGGGTGGGAGAGGGACATGCTGGGAATTGAGAGATGCTGGGTGGGAGAGGACACAGGGTGGGAGAGGATGCAGGGTGGGAGAGGACGCAGGGTGGGAGAGGGACATGCTGGGAATTGAGAGATGCTGGGTGGGAGAGGACGCAGGGCGGGAGAGGATGCAGGGTGGGAGAGGACGCAGGGTGGGAGAGGGACATGCTGGGAATTGAGAGATGCAGGGTGGGAGAGGACACAGGGTGGGAGAGGGATATGCTGGGAATTGAGAGATGCTGGGTGGGAGAGGACGCAGGGCGGGAGAGGATGCAGGGTGGGAGAGGATGCAGGGTGGGAGAGGGACATGCTGGGAATTGAGAGATGCTGGGTGGGAGAGGACACAGGGTGGGAGAGGACGCAGGGTGGGGATTGGGATGCAGGGTGGGGATTGGGACGCAGGATGGGAGAGGATGAAAGGTGGGAGAAGATGCAGGGCGGGAGAGGACGCAGGGCGGGAGATGGACATGCTGGGGATTGAGAGATGCTGGGTGGGAGAGGACGCAGGGTGGAAGAGGGACATGCTGGGACTTGAGAGATGCTGGATGGGAGAGGACGCAGGGCGGGAGAGGACGCAGGGTGGGAGAGGACGCAGGGTGGGAGAGGACGCAGGGCGGGATAGGACGCAGGGTGGGAGAGGGACATGCTGGGAATTGAGAGATGCTGGGTGGGAGAGGACGCAGGGCGGGAGAGGATGCAGGGTGAGAGAGGACGCAGGGTGGAAGAGAACGCAGGGTGGAAGAGGGACATGCTGGGAATTGAGAGATGCTGGGTGGAAGAGGACGCAGGGTGGGAGAGGGACATACTGGAGATTGGGACGCTGGGTGGGAGAGGGACATACTGGAGATTGGGACACTGGGTGGGAAAGAACGCTGGGTGGGAGAGGGACATACTGGAGATTGGGACGCAGGGTGGGGATTGGGACGCAGGGTGGGGATTGGGACGCAGGGTGGGAGAGGACGCAGGGTGAGAGAGGACGCAGGGTGGAAGAGGGACATGCTGGTAATTGAGAGATGCAGGGTGGTAGAGGACGCAGGGTGGGAGAGGGACATGCTGGGAATTGATAGATTCTGGGTGGGAGAGGACGCAGGGTGGGAGAGGACGCAGGGTGGGAGAGGACGCAGGGCGGGAGAGGGACATGCTGGGAATTGAGAGATGCAGGGTGGGAGAGGATGCAGGGTGAGAGAGGGATATGCTGGGAATTGAAAGATGCTGGGTGGGAGAGGATGCAGGGCGGGAGAGGATGCAGGGTGGGAGAGGATGCAGGGTGGGAGAGGGACATGCTGGGAATTGAGAGATGCTGGGTGGGAGAGGACACAGGGTGGGAGAGGACGCAGGGTGGGGATTGGGACGCAGGGTGGGAGAGGATGCAAGGTGGGATAGGACGCAGGGCGGAAGTAGACGCAGGGCAGGAGATGGACATGCTGGGGATTGAGAGATGCTGGGTGGGAGAGGACGCAGGGTGGAAGAGGGACATGCTGGGACTTGAGAGATGCTGGATGGGAGAGGACGCAGGGCGGGAGAGGATGCAGGGTGGGAGAGGGATATGCTGGGAATTGAAAGATGCTGGGTGGGAGAGGACGCAGGGCGGGAGAGGATGCAGGGTGGGAGAGGATGCAGGGTGGGAGAGGGACATGCTGGGAATTGAGAGATGCTGGGTGGGAGAGGACACAGGGTGGGAGAGGACGCAGGGTGGGGATTGGGACGCAAGGTGGGGATTGGGACGCAGGGTGGGAGAGGATGCAAGGTGGGATAGGACGCAGGGCGGAAGTAGACGCAGGGCAGTAGATGGACATGCTGGGGATTGAGAGATGCTGGGTGGGAGAGGACGCAGGGTGGAAGAGGGACATGCTGGGACTTGAGAGATGCTGGATGGGAGAGGACGCAGGGCGGGAGAGGACGCAGGGCGGGAGAGGACGCAGGGTGGAAGAGGGACATGCTGGGAATTGAGAGATGCTGGGTGGGAGAGGACGCAGGGCGGGAGAGGATGCAGGGTGGGAGAGGACGCAGGGTGGGAGAGGACGCAGGGTGGAAGAGGGACATGCTGGGAATTGAGAGATGCAGGGTGGGAGAGGACGCAGGGTGGGAATTGAGAGATGCTGGGTGGGAGAGGACGCAGGGTGGGAGAGGATGCAGGGTGGGAGAGGACACAGGGTGGGAATTGAGAGATGCTGGGTGGGAGAGGACGCAGGGTGGGAGAGGATGCAGGGTGGGAGAGGACACAGGGTGGGAATTGAGAGATGCTGGGTGGGAGAGGATGCAGGGTGGAAGGGGGAGATACTGGGGATTTTCATTTAATTTTAGAGCCTACCAGCTCCAGCGGCGGCAGGTACAGGAACCAAGCTCCTGGCTCATCTTCTGTGTGCGCCCGGCGGTGCGCTCCGGCGGTGGCAGGCGGGGATGAGAGTGCCGCCAGCTGCAAAGACGAGAGCCGGGCGCACCCCACGTGGGCCCCGTGCACTCGACTCAAGTCTCCTCACATTCTCCCTCCCAGAATGGCCTGCGGTGCCGGCGTATAGAGATTGCGGCAGTACCGACCCGGCGACGCCGCACGCGGTGAACACAAGCAGGCCAGGCGGGTGTGTGAATTACTTGGTGCCTGGGAGTGAGTGTGGGTGCGGACGTGGATGGGATTGAGGTGCAGCTCTTTTTGGTGTCACCCCATTGAAGGGTGACACCTGGGTGCGCGCCGCACCCCCCGCACCCCCGTCATGACGCCACTGGCTGACATTACGCTCAGATATGGCATTGTGATATGCACACAAATGCCGCCCTGCCCACAAGTTCATTAAGGTGCAATGGTTAGGTTAGGCAAATCTACTCGTCTACGTGCCTACAGACGGTTTTAAACGGGGTGTTATACTGTAGGTCCAATTTTTTTATTACAATTTGCTCTTAACAATCTTGTATGTTAAATTAGTTGCATTTTTTTTAAAATAATATAGTAACATAGTATCTGAGGTTGAAAAAAGACAATTGTCCATCAAGTTCAACCTATTTGTGGTCTCCTATGCATGATGCTTAGTCTAAAATTATGACTGATGCTGATGTCAGCCGTTGCATTTTATCCCTTTTTATAGTAACAATAGTGAGTGACTATGCACCATACCCCTGGATATCCTTATCCATGAGGTATTTATCTAACCCTTTCTTAAAGGTGTTCACAGAGTCCACCATTACAACTCCCTCAGGCAGGGAATTCCAAACACGTATTGTCCTTACCATGAAAAAGCCTTTACGACGTATTGTGCGGAATCTCCTCTTCTCTAACCTGAGCGAGTGTCCACGAGTGCTATGTGTTGATCTGGCCAAAAACAGGTCCCGCGCTAGCTCTGTGTTTTGTCCCCTTATATTTGTAGATGTTGATCATATCCCATCAAGAATGTAGACAGGTGACAATGCGCTGCTTACAGCTGCTAGTTAGGTAGCACTATGATAGAGGTTTCTCCACCCTCCAAATAAAACAGACAAATACAAACATATAGGATACCACTGAACCAGCGCTGTGTAGGGGTCAAAAAGGTCGTATTCCTGTAGTCTTTCTTATTTCTCAATATGCACCGAAAAAAGAAAGAGATGTGCAAAACATAGTGCATTACCTTATGTTACATAGTTTTAATAACTTAAAAATCACCATACATGAAAACACAAAACGTCAGTGGGAGCTAGATGGAAACTAGCTGAACAATAACCACTGTATGACAATAAAATGTACACAGCATGTGCTGTTATGGCATTCTTCAATGGACTGGATCCTGAACAAATAGAGCAATGGGTAATTACCACGAGCCGGTGAGAACCGATAAATCAGTTCTATGAGCATATGAACATCAGGCTTTCCAGCTGCAGCATGGAGAGTTATCTGGTGTCAATCAGCCTACCAGGTCTGGCATTGATCGTACCACGTCCTCCTTTAGTCAGGTCAGTCTGCAGGGGCACCCACGCGTTCCGACCCTGCCTGGGTCTTTCTCAAGGTCAGCTCCTCTGAATGCCTTCTCTATCTCTTAACTTAGTTTATAAATCCCTCCTTTACTCCTAATTGGTCCCGGCACAGCTGGTCCCTATACAGTAATTAACCTATAAGTCTTTGACACTCGTGTGCCAGGACCACCTCCTTATGACGTCTCTAACCTCCTTCTCCACTTGCGGCCTCGCAATCCGGTCACGTGATCAAAACAATAGAAGCGTCACTGGATCATGTGTTCGCTTCACTCCCGTAGTCGCGTCTATCCTGTATTCACAGTAAGCGCCCGTCATCTGGTCACATGTTGCAGCATACGTCATCGCGCTTTCCGATCACATGACCGCTATCTGGTATATTGTCGTTACCATAGAGACCTTCCTCTCTCGCAGTCATTTAGCTTCGTTGGTTGTTATGGTAGTCAGAGCTACTCATGTTCCCGGACCGCTCAGATCTTTTAACAATTTTGGAGACCATTCATAGTTAGGAGTGTTCTTGATGTCTACTTCATTATGACATGCATAAAATCTATATTTAAAAAGAATAATAAGAAAATAAGTTACCGCTGTCAAAATATGCATACAGATAATACACACTATAAAAACCACTTGACCTCAAAGTCTATATTCAATCCCCCCGGTTGGAGAGTACCCATATCATAGATCAGTCTCATTTCGGCCTTAGCCAATTGAGTAGAGAGGTCCCTTCTTCTCCAATGTCCCTGTATCCACTGCAGCCCCACAAATCGCGTGATGGCTGTTGTTGAACACCCATGTACCCTCTTAAAATGATTAGAGAGTGCATGGGTTTCCAAACCCTTTCTGATGTTCCTGAGGTGCTCTCCCAACCTGACCTTCAAAGGTCTGGATGTTCGCCCTATGTATACTAGTTTACACTCGCACTCCACTGCATATACCACATTTTTTGTTGCACATGTGATAAATTCCTTTAGTTCAAATGGTTTCCTATTGATATCAATTTGACTGATTTTACTTTGGTTCACCATTTTAACTTCTTTGCAGGCAATGCAAGACATGCATCTATAGAAACCCTTTGATTTAATCCTTGAGGGTTTTTTTTCCGGTGGGTAAGCACTTCTTACAAGACTATTTCCTATATTTGGTGCTTTTCGGTAGATGCACACTGGTTTAATGGGCAGAGACGCTCCTATCACCGGGTCCTTTTTTAGGACATTCCAGTGTCGGGTCATAATTCTCTCTATTGATCTATATTGGTCATTATAAGTGATCACAAAGGCCCATCCAAAATCTTTCTTCTTATTCTCATTACCTTTCAGATCATTTCTCTATCGTCCTAAGTGGATGCTGGGGTTCCTGAAAGGACCATGGGGAATAGCGGCTCCGCAGGAGACAGGGCACAAAAAAGTAAAGCTTTACTAGGTCAGGTGGTGTGCACTGGCTCCTCCCCCTATGACCCTCCTCCAGACTCCAGTTAGATTTTGTGCCCGAACGAGAAGGGTGCAATCTAGGTGGCTCTCCTAAAGAGCTGCTTAGAGAAAGTTTAGTTTAGGTTTTTTTTTTCTTTACAGTGAGTCCTGCTGGCAACAGGATCACTGCAACGTGGGACTTAGGGGGAAAGTAGTAAACTCACCTGCATGCAGAGTGGATTTGCTGCTTGGCTACTGGACACCATTAGCTCCAGAGGGATCGAACACAGGCCCAGCCGTGGAGTCCGGTCCCGGAGCCGCGCCGCCGACCCCCTTGCAGATGCTGAAGCGTGAAGAGGTCCGGAAACCGGCGGCTGAAGACTCCTCAGTCTTCATAAGGTAGCGCACAGCACTGCAGCTGTGCGCCATTTTCCTCTCAGCACACTTCACTGGGCAGTCACTGAGGGTGCAGAGCGCTGGGGGGGGGCGCTCTGAGAGGCAAATATAAACCTTATACAAGGCTAAAAATACCTCACATATAGCCCATAGGGGCTATATGGAGATATTTAACCCCTGCCTGACTGGAAAAATAGCGGGAGAAGAACCCGCCGAAAAAGGGGCGGGGCCTATCTCCTCAGCACACGGCGCCATTTTCTGTCACAGCTCCGCTGGTCAGAACGGCTCCCAGGTCTCTCCCCTGCACTGCACTACAGAAACAGGGTAAAACAGAGAGGGGGGGCACATTAATGGCTATATATATATATATTAAAGCAGCTATAAGGGAGCACTTAATATAAGGATATCCCTTGTATATATAGCGCTTTGTGGTGTGTGCTGGCAGACTCTCCCTCTGTCTCCCCAAAAGGGCTAGTGGGTCCTGTCTTCATTAGAGCATTCCCTGTGAGTTTGCGGTGTGTGTCGGTACGTGGTGTCGACATGTATGAGGACGATATTGGTGTGGAGGCGGAGCAATTGCCAAATATGCAGATGTCACCCCCCAGGGGGTCGACACCAGAATGGATGCCTTTATTTGTGGAATTACGTGATGGTTTATCTTCCCTTAAACAGTCAGTTGAGGACATGAGGCGGCCGGACAATCAATTAATGCCTGTCCAGGCGCCTCAAACACCGTCAGGGGCTGTAAAACGCCCTTTGCCTCAGTCGGTCGACACAGACCCAGACACGGGCACTGATTCCAGTGACGACGGTAGAAATTCAAACGTATTTTCCAGTAGGGCCACACGTTATATGATTTTGGCAATGAAGGAGACGTTACATTTAGCTGATACTACAGATACCGTAAAACAGGGTATTATGTATGGTGTGAAAAAACTACAAACAGTTTTTCCTGAATCAGAAGAATTAAATGACGTGTGTGATGAAGCGTGGGTTGCTCCTGATAAAAAGTTGATAATTTCAAAAAAGTTATTGGCATTATACCCTTTCCCGCCAGAGGTTAGGGCGCGCTGGGAAACACCCCCTAAGGTGGACAAGGCGCTCACACGCTTATCCAAACAAGTGGCGTTACCCTCTCCTGAGACGGCCGCACTTAAGGATCCATCAGATAGAAAGATGGAAGTTATTCAAAAGAATATATACACACATGCAGGTGTTATACTACGACCAGCTATAGCAACTGCCTGGATGTGCAGTGCTGGAGTAGTTTGGTCAGAATCCCTGATTGAAAATATTGATACCCTAGATAGGGACAATGTTTTACTGTCGTTAGAACAAATAAAGGATGCATTTATCTATATGCGTGATGCACAGAGGGATATTTGCACACTGGCATCTCGGGTGAGTGCTATGTCCATTTCAGCCAGAAGAGCCTTATGGACACGACAGTGGACAGGCGATGCGGATTCAAAACGTCACATGGAGGTTTTGCCGTATAAAGGGGAGGAGTTATTTGGAGTTGGTCTATCAGACTTGGTGGCCACGGCTACTGCCGGGAAATCCACTTTTTTACCTCAAGTCACTCCCCAACAGAGAAAGGCACCGACCTTTCAACCGCAGCCTTTTCGCTCCTACAAAAATAAGAGAGCAAAGGGCTTGTCGTACCTGCCACGAGGCAGAGGAAGAGGGAAGAGACACCAACAGGCAGCTCCTTCCCAGGAACAGAAGCCCTCCCCGGCTCCTGCAAAAACCTCAGCATGACGCTGGGGCCTCTCAAGCGGACTCGGGGACAGTGGGGGGCCGTCTCAAAAATTACAGCGCGCAGTGGGCTCACTCGCAGGTAGACCCCTGGATCCTGCAGATAATATCTCAGGGGTACAGGTTGGAATTAGAGACGGATCCTCCTCATCGTTTCCTGAAGTCTGCCTTACCAACCGTCTCTTCCGAAAGGGAGAGGGTGTTGGAAGCCATTCACAAGCTGTACGCTCAGCAGGTGATAGTCAAAGTACCCCTATTACAACAAGGAAAGGGGTATTATTCCACTCTATTTGTGGTACCGAAGCCGGATGGCTCGGTAAGGCCTATTCTAAATCTGAAGTCCTTGAACCTCTACATAAAAAAGTTCAAGTTCAAGATGGAGTCACTCAGAGCAGTGATAGCGAACCTGGAAGAAGGGGACTTTATGGTATCCTTGGACATCAAGGATGCGTATCTACACGTTCCGATTTACCCCGCACACCAGGGGTACCTCAGGTTCATTGTTCAAAACTGTCACTATCAGTTTCAGACGCTGCCGTTCGGATTGTCCACGGCGCCTCGGGTCTTTACCAAGGTAATGGCCGAGATGATGATTCTTCTTCGAAGAAAAGGCGTATTAGTTATCCCATACTTGGACGATCTCCTAATAAGGGCAAGGTCCAGAGAACAGCTGGAGACAGCTTTAGCACTATCTCAAGAGGTGCTAAGACAACACGGGTGGATTCTGAATATTCCAAAATCCCATTTAATCCCGACAACTCGTTTGCTGTTCCTAGGAATGATTCTGGACACGGTTCAGAAAAAGGTTTTCCTTCCAGAGGAAAAAGCCAAGGAGTTATCCGATCTGGTCAGGAACCTCCTAAAACCAGGAAAAGTGTCAGTACATCAATGCACAAGAGTCCTGGGAAAAATGGTGGCTTCTTACGAAGCAATTCCATTCGGCAGATTCCATGCAAGAATATTCCAAAGGGATCTGTTGGACAAATGGTCAGGGTCGCATCTGCAGATGCACCTGCGAATAACCCTGTCACCAAAGACAAGGGTGTCACTTCTGTGGTGGTTGCAGAAGGCTCACCTATTAGAAGGCCGCAGATTCGGCATTCAGGATTGGATCCTGGTGACCACGGACGCCAGCCTGAGAGGCTGGGGAGCAGTCACACAAGGAAGAAACTTCCAGGGAGTATGGACGAGTCTGGAAAAGTCTCTTCACATAAACATTCTGGAACTAAGAGCAATCTACAATGCTCTAAGCCAGGCGGAACTTCTCCTGCAAGGAAAGCCGGTGTTGATTCAGTCGGACAACATCACGGCGGTCGCCCATGTAAACAGGCAGGGCGGCACAAGAAGCAGGAGTGCAATGGCAGAAGCTGCCAAGATTCTTCGCTGGGCGGAGAATCACGTGATAGCACTGTCAGCAGTGTTCATCCCGGGCGTGGACAACTGGGAAGCAGACTTCCTCAGCAGACACGATCTTCATCCGGGAGAGTGGGGTCTACATCCAGAAGTCTTCAACATGTTAATAGACCGTTGGGAAAGACCAATTGTAGACATGATGGCGTCTCGCCTCAACAAGAAACTGGACAAATATTGCGCCAGGTCAAGAGATCCACAGGCAATAGCTGTGGACGCACTGGTAACTCCTTGGGTGTACCAGTCAGTGTATGTGTTTCCTCCTCTGCCGCTCATACCAAAGGTATTGAAGATCATACGGCAAAGAAGAGTAAGAACAATACTAGTGGTTCCGGATTGGCCGAGAAGGACTTGGTATCCGGAACTTCAAGAGATGCTCACGGACGAACCGTGGCCTCTACCTCTGAGAAGGGACCTGCTACAGCAGGGTCCCTGTCTTTTTCAAGACTTACCGCGGCTGCGTTTGACGGCATGGCGGTTGAACGCCAGATCCTAAAAGGGAAAGGCATTCCAGAAGAAGTCATTCCTACCTTGATTAAGGCACGGAAGGAAGTCACCGTGAAACATTATCACCGCATTTGGCGAAAATATGTAGCGTGGTGCGAGGATCGGAGGGTTCCGACGGAGGAATTCCAACTGGGTCGTTTCCTACATTTCCTGCAATCAGGATTATCTATGGGTCTCAAATTGGGATCCATTAAGGTTCAAATTTCGGCCCTGTCAATATTCTTCCAAAAAGAATTGGCCTCTGTCCCTGAGGTCCAGACTTTTGTCAAGGGAGTACTGCATATACAGCCTCCTGTGGTGCCTCCGGTGGCACCGTGGGATCTAAATGTAGTTTTAGATTTCCTCAAATCCCATTGGTTTGAACCATTGAAAAAGGTGGATTTGAAATATCTCACATTGAAAGTGACTATGTTACTAGCCCTGGCCTCTGCCAGGAGAGTATCTGAATTGGCGGCTTTATCTTATAAAAGTCCTTATCTAATCTTCCATTCGGATAGGGCAGAACTGCGGACTCGTCCGCATTTTCTCCCTAAAGTGGTATCAGCATTTCATCTGAACCAACCTATTGTGGTGCCTGCGGCCACTAGCGACTTGGAGGACTCCAAGTTGTTGGACGTTGTCAGAGCCTTAAAAATATACATTGCAAGGACGGCTGGAGTCAGAAAATCTGACTCGCTGTTTATATTGTATGCACCCAACAAGTTGGGCGCACCTGCTTCTAAGCAGTCGATTGCTCGTTGGATTTGTAACACAATTCAACTTGCACATTCTGTGGCAGGCCTGCCACAGCCTAAAACTGTAAAAGCCCACTCCACAAGGAAGGTGGGCTCATCTTGGGCGGCTGCCCGAGGGGTCTCGGCATTACAACTCTGCCGAGCAGCTACGTGGTCGGGGGAGAACACGTTTGTAAAATTTTACAAATTTGATACCCTGGCAAAGGAGGACCTGGAGTTCTCTCATTCGGTGCTGCAGAGTCATCCGCACTCTCCCGCCCGTTTGGGAGCTTTGGTATAATCCCCATGGTCCTTTCAGGAACCCCAGCATCCACTTAGGACGATAGAGAAAATAAGAATTTACTTACCGATAATTCTATTTCTCGGAGTCCGTAGTGGATGCTGGGCGCCCATCCCAAGTGCGGATTATCTGCAATACTTGTACATAGTTATTGTTAACTAATTCGGGTTATTGTTAAGGAGCCATCTTTAAGAGGCCCTTTCTGTTGTCATACTGTTAACTGGGTTTAGATCACAAGTTGTACGGTGTGATTGGTGTGGCTGGTATGAGTCTTACCCGGGATTCAAAATGCCTCCCTTATTGTGTATGCTCGTCCGGGCACAGTACCTAACTGGAGTCTGGAGGAGGGTCATAGGGGGAGGAGCCAGTGCACACCACCTGACCTAGTAAAGCTTTACTTTTTTGTGCCCTGTCTCCTGCGGAGCCGCTATTCCCCATGGTCCTTTCAGGAACCCCAGCATCCACTACGGACTCCGAGAAATAGAATTATCGGTAAGTAAATTCTTATTTTCTCCTATCCATCAGTAAAACACCTCTATCTAGGGTTTCCACATCCCTAGCGGCCTTATCTATCCAATCTTTATTGTAACCACAAGCCGTGAAGTTTTCCTGCATCTCCCCAGCCTGCACCAGAAACTGTTCATTTCTAGAGCAATTCCTTTTTACTCTTTTCAATTGCCCCGCAGGGATCGAACGGAGCCAGTTAGGGTGATGGCAGCTTGCTGCATTGATGTAACTCAATGAATCTGTATTTTTGGTGTATGTTCTTGTCTGGAGTAGATCGTTTTCCACATAAATGGTGATATCCAAAAAATTAATTAACTCCCGACTACTTGTAAAGGAAAACTCTATATTTAAAGTATTGTTATTCAAATACAGGCAAAAGTTTTTGAGGGACTCCTCGTCTCCACGCCAGAAGAATAGAACATTGTCTATGTATCGGGACCAGGACACCAGGCTCGCCCCAAATTGATGGTCATTCCAAATGTGATCATCCTCCCATGAACACATTGGCATAACTCGGGGCGAACCTGGTGCCCATTGCGGTCCCGATCTTCTAAAGGTAGAAATCCCCCCCAAAGGCAAAGTAATTATTTTGTAAAATAAATGTCACTGCCTCCTCCAGGAATTTTTGCACTTCCTCACCCAGATCACTTCTTTCCAGAGTTTTGGTCACAGCTCCAATGCCATCTTGATGGTCTATTATGGTATATAATGACCTAACATCGGCCGTAACCATAATCAGGTCATTATCGCATATGATGTCTCTAACTAACTTGAGGGCATCTTTGGTGTCCTTTAAGTGTGATCTGTTTAATGATACCAAGGGCTGCAGATGGTGATCCACAAACTGTGACAAGTTTGCTGTCACTGAGTCAATTCCCGATACTATAGGTCTCCCCGGTGGATCCACCAAACTTTTGTGGATCTTGGAGAGAACATATAGTACCGGGATGACAGGCTCCATGTTGATGATGAACTTTTGTTCATCTTCATTAAGCACACTTCCGTATTTATCAATCAAGGATTGCAGTTTTTTCAAGATTTCTGTCATCGGGTCGGTCCGCAATTTCCAATACGTGGTGCGGTCTCCCAACTGGGTAAGGTAATGCACTATGTTTTGCCCATCTCTTTCTTTTTTCGGTGCATATTGAGAAATAAGAAAGACTACAGGAATACGACCTTTTTGACCCCTACACAGCGCTGGTTCAGTGGTATCCTATATGTTTGTATTTGTCTGTTTTATTTGGAGGGTGGAGAAACCTCTATCATAGTGCTACCTAACTAGCAGCTGTAAGCAGCGCATTGTCACCTGTCTACATTCTTGATTGCATATTGTTTCGTTCTCTATTGACAGGCCACAGGTGCAGCAGCTATGTTTAAATATAGAGAGGACAGGAAAACTGTCCTAGAGAGTATATTTAAAGACGTTCATTAAGCACACTTCCGTATTTATCAATCAAGGATTGCAGTTTTTTCAAAATTTCTGTCGTCGGGTCGGTCCGCAATTTCCAATACGTGGTGCGGTCTCCCAACTGGCATAAAATTTCAGCCTCATAGTCTGTGGTTTTCATCACTACAACCCCCCCCCCCGCCTTTATCGGCTGGTTTAACAGTGATTTCTACCCTCTCTTGTAATTCCTTTAAAGCTCTCCTTTCATTCCTAGTTAAATTCTGTCTGCACTTTCCTTTTTTAACCTGTTTTAAATCATCAAGTACAAGTGTATGGAAGGTGTCTATGAAATATACTTTACAGAAGGTCGGATAAAATATGGATTTAGGCCTGAAGGGCCTAAATTCCACTTCTTCCGTAGTAATGGGAGTTTCTAGTTCTCGGCCCAAAGAAAACTTTTTAACGGTCAATTTTCTTATGTACCTTTGTAGGTCTACAAACAAAGAGAACTGGTTAATCGTATTGGACAACAGACAAATACAAACATATAGGATACCACTGAACCAGCGCTGTGTAGGGGTCAAAAAGGTCGTATTCCTGTAGTCTTTCTTATTTCTCAATATGCACCGAAAAAAGAAAGAGATGGGCAAAACATAGTGCATTACCTTACCCAGTTGGGAGACCGCACCACGTATTGGAAATTGCGGACCGACCCGATGACAGAAATCTTTAAAAAACTGCAATCCTTGATTGATAACTACGGAAGTGTGCTTAATGAAGATGAACAAAAGTTCATCATCAACATGGAGCCTGTCATCCCGGTACTATATGTTCTCCCCAGGATCCACAAAAGTTTGGTGGATCCACCGGGGAGACCTATAGTATCGGGAATTGACTCAGTGACAGCAAACTTGTCACAGTTTGTGGATCACCATCTGCAGCCCTTGGTATCATTAAACAGATCACACTTAAAGGACACCAAAGATGCCCTTAAGTTAGTTAGAGACATCATATGCGATAATGACCTGATTATGGTTACGGCCGATGTTAGGTCATTATATACCATAATAGACCATCAAGATGGCATTGGAGCTGTGACCAAAACTCTGGAAAGAAGTGATCTGGGTGAGGAAGTGCAAAAATTCCTGGTGGAGGCAGTGACATTTATTTTACAAAATAATTACTTTGCCTTTGGGGGGGATTTCTACCTACAGAAGATCGGGACCGCAATGGGCACCAGGTTCACCCCGAGTTATGCCAATGTGTTCATGGGAAGATGGGAGGATGAGCACATTTGGAATGACCATCAATTCGGGGCGATCCTGGTGTCCTGGTCCCGATACATAGACAATGTTCTATTCTTCTGGCGTGGAGACGAGGAGTCCCTCAAAAACTTTTGCCTGTATTTGAATAACAATACTTTAAATATAGAGTTTTCCTTTACAAGTAGTCGGGAGTTAATTAATTTTTTGGATATCACCATTTATGTGGAAAACGATTTACTCCAGACAAGAACATACACCAAAAATACAGATTCATTGAGTTACATCAATGCAGCAAGCTGCCATCACCCTAACTGGCTCCGTTCGATCCCTGCGGAGCAATTGAAAAGAGTAAAAAGGAATTGCTCTAGAAATGAACAGTTTCTGGTACAGGCTGGGGAGATGCAGGAAAACTTCACGGCTTGTGGTTACAATAAAGATTGGATAGATAAGGCCGCTAGGGAAGTAGAAACCCTAGATAGAGGTGTTTTACTGATGGATAGGAGAAATGATCTGAAAGGTAATGAGAATAAGAAGAAAGATTTTGGATGGGCCTTTGTGACCACTTATAATGACCATTATAGATCAATAGAGAGAATTATGACCCGACACTGGAATGTCCTAAAAAAGGACCCGGTGATAGCAGCGTCTCTGCCCATTAAACCAGTGTGCATCTACCGAAAAGCACCAAATATAGGAAATAGTCTTGTAAGAAGTGCTTGCCCACCGGAAAAAAAACCCTCAAGGATTAAATCAAAGGGTTTCTATAGATGCATGTCTTGCATTGCCTGCAAAGAAGTTAAAATGGTGAACCAAAGTAAAATCAGTCAAATTGATATCAATAGGAAATCATTTGAAATAAAGGAATTTATCACATGTGCAACAAAAAATGTGGTATATGCAGTGGAGTGCGAGTGTAAACTAGTATACATAGGGCAAACATCCAGACCTTTGAAGGTCAGGTTGGGAGAGCACCTCAGGAACATCAGAAAGGGTTTGGAAACCCATGCACTCTCTAATCATTTTAAGAGGGTACATGGGTGTTCAACAACAGCCATCACGCGATTTGTGGGGCTGCAGTGGATACAGGGACATTGGAGAAGAAGGGACCTCTCTACTCAATTGGCTAAGGCCGAAATGAGACTGATCTATGACATGGGTACCCTCCAACCGGGGGGATTGAATATAGACTTTGAGGTCAAGTGGTTTTTATAGTGTGTATTATCTGTATGCATATTTTGACAGCGGTAACTTATTTTCTTATTATTATTTTTAAATATAGATTTTATGCATATGCATGTCATAATGAAGTAGACATCAAGAACACTCCTAACTATGAATGGTCTCCAAAATTGTTAAAAGATCTGAGCGGTCCGGGAACATGAGTAGCTCTGACTACCATAACAACCAACGAAGCTAAATGACTGCGAGAGAGGAAGGTCTCTATGGTAACGACAATATACCAGATAGCGGTCATGTGATCGGAAAGCGCGATGACGTATACTGCAACATGTGACCAGATGACGGGCGCTTACTGTGAATACAGGATAGACGCGACTACGGGAGTGAAGCGAACACATGATCCAGTGACGCTTCTATTGTTTTGATCACGTGACCGGATTGCGAGGCCGCAAGTGGAGAAGGAGGTTAGAGACGTCATAAGGAGGTGGTCCTGGCACACGAGTGTCAAAGACTTATAGGTTAATTACTGTATAGGGACCAGCTGTGCCGGGACCAATTAGGAGTAAAGGAGGGATTTATAAACTAAGTTAAGAGATAGAGAAGGCATTCAGAGGAGCTGACCTTGAGAAAGACCCAGGCAGGGTCGGAACGCGTAGGTGCCCCTGCGGACTGACCTGACTAAAGGAGGACGTGGTACGATCAATGCCAGACCTGGTAGGCTGATTGACACCAGAGAACTCTCCATGCTGCAGCTGGAAAGCCTGATGTTCATATGCTCATAGAACTGATTTATCGGTTCTCACCGGCTCGTGGTAATTACCCATTGCTCTATTTGTTCAGGATCCAGTCCATTGAAGAATGCCATAACAGCACATGCTGTGTAAATTTGATTGTCATACAGTGGTTATTGTTCAGCTAGTTTCCATCTAGCTCCCACTGACGTTTTGTGTTTTCATGTATGGTGATTTTTAAGTTATTAAAACTATGTAACATAAGGTAATGCACTATGTTTTGCACATCTCTTTCTTTTTTCGGTGCATATTAGTAACTTATTAGCCTTCTTTGCTGCCATCCTACTTTGGGAACTGCTGCTTAGTTTGCTATTTATGAGAACACCTAAGTCTTTATCTAGTACAGTATCCCCTAATTTTACCCCATTTAGTATGTAGGTGTTATTTTTGTTCTTGCTACCACAGTGCATTACCTTACACTTGTCTATGTTGAAGCGCATTCTCCATTTGGCTGCCCATGCTTCTAATTTAACTAAGTCGTTCTGAAGAGACTCGGCATCCTCCTCTGTATTTATAGCCTTACACAATTTGGTATCATCTGCAAAAATTGACACCATGCTCTCTAGACCTTCTGTTAGGTCGTTAATGATTGATGATTGCGCTTCTGTATCAGATGTTTAGTAAAAACAATGACATGATTACATGAAGTGGCTTAAAATGAAGTCATCACCAAATGTATGCAGCTTGTCTCATTGCGGTATAAAATATCTGGAGGTGAAATAAGCTTGTGTTGTATGGTTGTTGTTAAGTCAGGTACCCACTACCATTGTGTTACAGTTTAGTAATGGTAGAGAAGATGCATGTCAAATTATATTTAGAGTAAAATGCTTTTGTAACTAGCATTTGGATCTGGAATATCTATACCCAAGAAAACACAGGAAAAGTTCCAACTAGGAATAGAATGCTGCTGCACCACTAGTAAGTTCTAGTAACTGTGGCAGCAGGTATGGTACACTGGAAATAGGGATGAGCGGATCCGGTTCTCGGGGAACTGAACCCACCCAAACATTGACATCCGAGGCGGGGTCCTAGTCCGGCTCGGAACTTCCCACCTTACTCGGATCCCAAAGTGAGGCTGAACATCATCTTCCCGCTGTCAGATACTCGTGGGTTTTGGATTCTATATACAGTATGTTCCTGATGATCGGCGCCATCTTCATTCCGGCAGTGGAGAGTGTACTGGACGGACGTGTTTGTCTTAATACTGTGTTGTGTAGCGTAGATCGGGTACGCTGTCTCTGTCTGCTGTATCTGAAAGGGGTGCTCTCTCTGCCTGCTGTATCTGAAAGGGGTGCTCTCTGTTTCTGCTGTATCTGAAAAAGGGGTGCTCTCTCTGTCTGCTGTTTCTGAAAAGGGTGCTCTCTCTGCCTGCTGTATCTGAAAGGGGTGCTCTCTGTTTCTGCTGTATCTGAAAAATTGGTGCTCTCTCTGTCTGCTATATCTGAAACGGGTGCTCTCTCTGTCTGCTATATCTGACAGGGGTGCTCTATCTGCTGTATCTGAAAGGGGTGTTCTCTCTGCCTGCTGTATCTGAAAGGGGTGCTCTCTGTTTCTGCTGTATCTGAAAAAGGGGTGCTCTCTCTGTCTGCTGTGTCTGAAAGGGGTGATCTGTTCATCCATCCAGAAGCTCCGCCCCAGTGTAAAATTAAAAAAATAAAAGGTAAAAACAAAAAGCCTAAAATTATAATTACAATATATATATATATATATATATATATATATATATACATACATATACATACACACACAGAGTCCTTGTGATCCGGCTCTCCTTTAGTACCCTGTTGACTTGGCAGTGTACTAAGGCTAGCCTGAAAGAGGTTATCCATACCCACAATATGGTGCAGCATCCTATCAAACTAACCCACACCATTAGCGAGCAGGCTATCAACTACCTTGATGTCCAGATATCTTTACAGCAGGGCCGTATAGTGACTTCACTCTACACCAAACCCACCGATAAAAATAATGTTCTACACTATAAGAGTTTTCATTGCCAATCACTTAAACAGGGTTTGCCATTTTCCCAACTGCTTCGGGTCAGGCGCATTACCTCTGACCCTATACTAGCTAATACACAAATGGATGTGATGATTGGTCAGTTTGAAGAGTGAGGATACCCCACCCAGCTTTTGCTGTCTGCCAAGCAAAATGTGCTGAGTATTGATCGAGCCACATTGGTTGGCTCAGCTAACGCGCACACTGAGTCTAGTCCCATGATGCCATGGGTGGTACAGTACCATCCTGCCAGTACAGGTATCAATCAGATATCGAAAAAACTATGGCCCATTGTTCAGGGTGACCCCGATCTTAGATTACAGAATACAAGATTAATGTCCTGTTATAAGCGGAGTAAAAACATACGGGACATATTAGTCAAAACGGATGTCACTAATTACACAGTTTTACCCCACTAACCTATATCCAGGAAAAGGGGATACATTTGTTGTACTTGTACCACATGTCAGTTTATGATCCCAGGGGATACATTTCAACATCCCCAGTTGGGTAAAACACTGTTTATTTTTCATACACCGACGTGTACTTTAAGATTTGTGGTATACCAGTTGATGTGCCCCTGTGGGCTGTCATACATCGGAAAAACTGAACGTATGTTTAAGGAACGTATGGCAGACCAGGTCTGCCATCAAACTGGCAATTACTAAGGGATCTAGCGAGCAGCCTGTCGCCAGGCATTTTGCCCTTAAACGCCACCCATTGATCATCCTCAAATATCGCATGATAGATCATGTCCCAGCTACTATCAGGGGTGGTGACCGAGGCAACAAACTTCTGAGGTTAGAAGCACGGTGGATCTATCGTTTAAATACTGAGCACCCACGGGGACTTAATGAATCCCATGGGTTTAATAGCTTTCTTTAAGAATTGCATTGCCAGTAGCACGTTCTGAATAAGTTTTCTGCATTTAATGACTATCTTATGAGCACATTTTGTGGATGTTATACGGTACTCTCCAAGCATATATGGGTATGTGGAGCCTGTAATATATGTTCTGCTGTTATGATGTATATGACGCTTGTTACATTTTTATATGCCGTTTGTTGCATTGTGCACATATGTCTATTCGTGATGTGGGTAACTGCTCATGTTGTTAATGGGCTTAATTTATCCCATAGGCGTGTGGAGTGTAACTATGTGACGTCTAGTTACTCCTGCACGGCCATGTACTGAACAAATGTAACAGTAATTTGGGACTCAATTTAGCACTTTTATCTTTTTCTATTGTATGGTCAGGTGGTATAATGCTTGACGAGTAACCCATTAGTGCCCATCAAATGTACGTTTGTATTATATCCGATTCATGTCATGTTTGCAGTTATCCAATGGCATTGTTTATGTTACTATGGTGATGGGGAGCACGATCACGGGACGTGACGTGGTGCGACATCACTTCTCTTGCGCAGCACGGAGCGGGCGGCGTCCCGCCATCCGAATGCCGCCGAGCACAGGGTGATTACGTCCTATATAAGGTAAGAATCTTGTGTTTGTTTTCAGACCTGAGGAAAATGCCTTATTAAATCGACATTGAAACGTTGCATTTTATACACTGCCTGCTTGAGAGTTTCATTGATATAGACACCAGGAGTGCCACGTCTGCTGCTCGAGTATACATATATATATATATATATATATATATATATATATATATGAAAAAAATTTTTTTTATGTACCCCAGTGTACGATACAATTATTATTATGTTTTCATAATTACTGTGACACTGGTGGTCAGACTGCAGTATGTTATATCCTACTCATACACATATTGGGGGTCATTCCGAGTTGATTGCTCGCTGCCGATCTTCTCAACGCAGCGATCAGGTGAAAAAATTGCATTTCTGCGCATGCGTATGCCCCACAATGCGCACGCGCGACGTACGGGTACAAAGCCCCTTGTGGTTTTGCACAGGTTCTAGCGAAGTTTTAAGGCTCACTGACGGCCGCAAGAAGATTGACAGGAAGGCAGCATTTCTAGGTGTCAACTGACTGTTTTCAGGGAGTGTTTGCAAAAACGCAGGCGTGTCTGAAAAAACTCAGGCGTGGTTGGGCGTTCGCTGGGCGGGTGTATGACGTCAAATCCAGACACAAATAGGATGAAGTCATCGCAAGCGCTGAGTAGGTTCAGAGCTACTCTGAAACTGCACAAACTGTTTTTGCAGAGCTCGGCTTCACATGCATTTGCACTTCTGCTAAGCTAAAATACACTCCCCCGTGGGCGGCGGCATAGCGTTTGCACGGCTTCTAAAAACTGCTAGCGAGCGATCAACTCGGAATGACCCCCATTGTGCGATGCTGTTGATGAAGCTAAACCACAGTGTGTAATAATGTATATTTCTGACTCATTTGTGCAACACTGTAAACTGCGATGTGTGATATAAAAAATAATACATATTTTTTACTCATTTGTGCGACACTGTAACTGCAGTGTGTGATATAAAAACGTATACATATATTTTTGTTTACATTAATATTTTGTGCTGTGCCATCCCAGCTGCTCTTTCCATCTAGGAGTGTTCTGTCAGTCCACCCAAAATAAAAGACATCTTTTTTTTTTCTTTAACATTTTTTTATTAAAACATTGCTTCATTGTTACAAAATCGGTTGCATTATCAATGAACAGTTACATATGAATAGTGTCACAACATGACGATAAGAGAGCATTAAATGTACATTAGTGGATTTTCTTCTATACACAATCTCAAATACATCATGTGAAAGAATATGCAAATCAAGAGTATGTACTAAAGACCTGTCAGTCTATGTATAGCAGAGACATGAGAAGGCCGAGGCCCCGCGACACCCCCAACCCCTAATCCATCAGCAATATGGGAGGGTCTCCAATTGCCATTCTTGTTTCGAACCATTCAGTGTGTTTTAGTGAAGTTTGGATTCTAGTTTGGAAATCTACCGGAAGAGTAGCCACATAGCTTTCCCAGGATTCAAAAAATTGTTCTACTAGCTTGTCTTTTTGTAAAGATGTTTCTATCCAGTGCATTTGGAATACATGATGTAGCTTCCCTTTGAATAATGACAGAGTAGGAGGGTTCTTGTCTATCCAAGATTGTAGGATCGCTTTACGTGCTGCTGCACTAATTGCCAGCAACAATCGTCTTCCCCCTTTCGTTATTCTCTGCCCAGTTGGTATTATTCCAAACAATGCCCATTCTGCTGTAAAAGGAATAAAATTTACCAGATGCTCCATAGCATATTGACGTACTAGAAGCCAAAAGCGACGAAGAAGTGGGCACGACCAGAAACAATGCAATAAGTCCGCTTTGGGAGCGTGACACTTCAGACAATTGTCTGAGGCCGTCATACCCGCCTTATGTTGTTTATATGGGCAGAAATAAGCTCTGTGAGTAATATTGTAAAACAGCTCTTGGTATTGTGCTGAGGGCAAAAGTTTGCAGGAGCGTAGCAAACTTTGTAGTAGTATATCACATGTCAGGCCCGGGAAGTCTGATAACCATTTGCGCATTCCCGAGTCCGATTGAGAGTGATCTAGCTGGGTGCTCAGACGTTTATAATGCAGTGAAAGGGCCCTCTTCGGTGCTGGAGGTGTGCGCAATAGGGCATCTAGTGTGTTATCCAAGTCCTCTTTCGACAATGTCCTAAGGACCGAGCAGGTATAATGTTGCAACTGGAGAAAGGCCAACGGATAATTTCGTAGAAATGGGAATTTGTTCTGCGCCTGTGTAAATGTGAGAGGCTTCCCTGTGTCCGTGTTGACTAATTGTCCTATGTTTTGTAGACCCTCATCGTGGAACATCTTAAAGGGGAACCCCGCCTCCCCATGCTGGAAGTCAGGATTACCCAGAAACCGTAGAAACAAGGATTTATGTCTCCCTAAGTTTCCTGATCTTCGCAAGGAGTGCCAAAGGCGATAGACAGACCACAGAAGGGGATTATCTCGTAGATCCCGATCGCAGTCCGCCTCCATACAGTGGAGGAAGTTTGTCAAGTTTTTAGATTTTATGAATTGTGCCTCAAGATTTGTATTTGCATAAGTGTCTGTGTCGTTTAACCAGTCCCTCAAAAACCTCAATAGAGATGCGTGGTTATAGAGCAAAACGTTAGGGAAGTTAATTCCGCCATTAGACTTTGGTTGTTGTAACTTATGCATGGCAATACGAGCTCTCTTGCCTTTCCAAATAAACTGTCGGAACAGTTTAGTTATGTGTGACAGATCTGATCTACTAAGCAATATCGGGAGGGATTGTAAAATGTATAATAACCGTGGAAATGTACACATCTTTATCAAGGCAGCTCTCCCTAAATACGAAAGCATTAAATGGTTCCATCCCTCAAGTTCCTTCGTAATGAGATTTATTGTCGTCCTAACATTCAGCCTATATAGTTCCGAAGGATATTTCGGTAGGTTAATGCCCAGATATGTTATGTAGGTGTTAGCCCAATTTATAGGGATCCGTTTCCCCCATCCCGGGCATCTTATCCCGTGTTTCAAATATAGCCATATGGATTTTGAAAGATTAACCTGGAAGCCTGAAATTTGCCCAAAGTTGTCCAGTAAAGCTAAAATATCCTGCAAGGAATCTTTAGGGTTTCCAATATAAACCAACACATCATCCGCAAATGCTGACAGTTTTATTTCTCTATCCCCAATTGGAATACCCCGATAGATCCTCGATTTCTGTAGTATCCGGAAGAGGGGGTCTATAGATAAGTTAAATAGAAGGGGTGACAAGGGACACCCCTGTCTTGTACCTCTTTGCATCGAAATCCGTGGACCTCATTTGCCGTTAACCAGCAAGGAGGTCGTCGGAGCGGTATATAGGTATTTAATAACATTTATAAAAGTCTCTGTAAACCCCCGGTGATGTAACACGGTAAACAGATGATGCCATGACACAGTGTCAAAGGCCTTGTGTGTGTCTAGGCTTAAAAGCATGTAGTCCGAGTTAGGGGCATTTCTAGACGCCACCGTCGCCGCAATGGCCGTACGAATTGCCTTGACCGATTGGCGGCCACACACAAAACCGTACTGATGTTCCGTCAGCAAATCAGGGAGAATTAGTTGCAGTCTATTTGCTATGATCTTTGTGAAAATTTTAAAATCAGAGTTCAAAAGGGAGATGGGTCTATAGGAATCCGCTAACAGTGGATCTTCGTCTGGTTTAAGAATAAGAGTAGTGTATGCCTGAGAGAATGTCGTATATGTGGGGTGCTCCCTATAGATTTTATTATAAAGTTGCAATAACGTCGGCATGAGTTCTTGCTGTAGTAGTTTATAATAAGTCCCGGTAAACCCATCAGGTCCCGGTGATTTGTGTGGTTGTAGTGATTTTATAACCATTTTAACTTCATCCTCCCGAATGTCCCCCTCCAGTGCATCTTTCTGTTCTGTGCTAAGTGTCGGTAAATTTGCCTGACTCAGAAAATCCCTTTGTAATTCCTCCTGTGGGGCGATAGGACTATATAATTCTGTGTAAAAGTCACTGAGATGTGTTAAGATATCAGAAGTTTTAGTGTGGGTTATTTTCCTAGTGTTATCTTTTAGGGCCGTAATAAAAGAACGCTTCCTTCTAGCTTTGGACATAGTGGCCAGCAACTTCCCAGTTTTATTTCCCCATTTATAATAGTTAAATTTGGTAAAGTCTAAACGCTGTTGTGCCTGGGCCATTAAGAAGGCATCCAGTAATTTTCTATCTCGCAGATATATTTCTAAGAGAGTCTCAGAGGGGTTAGTTTTGTAGGTGTTAAAGCTATGGGACATGGCCGCATATAGCGTATGATACTGTTTGGAACTCTCTTTCCTTTTTTTCGCCACGTAGCCAATTATATGACCTCGTAGCACTGCCTTTGACGTCTCCCAGAACAGTACAGAGTTATCCCAATGCTCTATATTATCATCCACGAAATTATTCCAAGAGTGCAAAAGAAATTTCCTGAATTCATCCGAAGTGGACAAATAGTCAGGGAAACGCCAAAGGCAGTCCACATCTGCACGGGAGCCAGCATATATCTCCAATCGCACCGGCGCATGGTCCGAGATGAGTATGTCATCCAAAGCAGCGCCTTTGATCTGATTTAGAAAATGGTCTGCCAGGAGAATATAGTCTATCCTTGACAATGAACCGTGTACTCTGGACAAATGGCTATAGGATCTGTCCGTCTGATGTAAGAGGCGCCACGGATCACTCAGATGTAGAACCTCTCTCATCTCCCGTATGTATTGCCAGCATGGGGAGGATGGTCTCGAGACGTGAGATGATTTATCCAATACCGGGTCATCTATTGTATTGAAATCCCCACCCACCACTAGGGTGAAGTTAACCCTGCTAGCTAAGACCTGAGTTCGATGGCGTAAAAATTCTCCAGTTGCAACATTGGGTGCGTATAGGTTTACTAGTGTAAATTTGTTGCCCTCGATCAGTGTGTCTAGTATTAAGTAGCGGCCCTCAGGATCCGCTATGGATTGTAGGATTTCATACCTCAAATGTTTGTTAAATACAATTGCCACCCCTCTGGATTTAGAAGAGTAAGAGGCCTGAACACACTCTGCTATCCAGGGGGCACGCAGTGTAGACCCATCCCCCAGTCTCCAATGTGTCTCCTGTAAGAAGGCTATAGATGGGCGCTTCCTACGGAGGTGAGTAAGGATCTTTTTTCTTTTAATTGGGGTGTTCAGTCCTCCCACGTTCCAGGATAGTATGGAACAATGGGAGCTATCCCTAACGTTAGGGATGTCAGATGTATCATCCGCCATCAGTATCAAATAAGGGAGAGAAATAGCCATGGTTCAACCACCCTCCCGCAGCTGCAAGAGAAAGAAAAACAAAAAACTTCCCCACTCTTAGGGGGGGTATCGGGTAGGACTGAAGTGTCAGGGTGCTCGGGCCCCAGCCTCCCCCCGCCATCTCATATCTCCTAGTCCCTAGCACATAAAAAAGGCAGGTCAGTACAATTCGGCAATGAAATTGAAGCAATGTATCAACTTTTTTTGTATAAACATCTGAAGTTGGGTCAACTAACAGACCCAAATTAAACCACTGAGGATCTCCAACTCCATTTGAGGGGATACTCCGGTCTGTCAATAACTTTAATACAAGTAAGAAAAACTGTGTCAACATATGTTGAAAGTGTCAAAACGGTAGAAACATTCAAGGTCATACATTATGATTTAGTTGTGTAATAATATTCAAGAACAGGGGTCTGAGGATTCTTTCAAAAATCTCTCAGGGGTCCCTTTGGAGGGTCTGGTAGATCAGAACTAGTTGTAGCGACAAGGGTATTCTACCCCGAGTAGTAGACCTAAGTATACCCAGACCCCCGTCAATTAGTAACATTCCCATACGTTAGGGAAAGCCCCTGTAATCAATTATCAGCACTAATGTCAGAACGCGCTGGTGAAGGCGGGCCTTCCCTTAAGAAGTGCGATTTTGCTTGCTGGGGGTCAGTGAACAACTGAGTATGGCCATTCACAACAACCCTCAGTTTGGCTGGGTATAGTAGTGCGAATGTAATCTTCTTGTTTACCAAGAACTTGCATACCTCCGAAAAGGCCTTGCGTTTTTGAGAGACCAGGACTGAAAAGTCTTGGAACACTAAGATTTTTTTTGTCGTCCACCCTAAGTTCAGAGGCCGCGCGACACGCCTGCAACAGTCGCTCTTTATCCCTATAGTCGAGGAATTTGGCAATAGTCGGCCTGGGTTGTGCACCCCTGTCCCTGCGTTGCGCACCCAATCTATGTGCTCTCTCCACCGGCATCGGAGGGTCCGTATCTGGAAACCCCAGCGCCATCGGAACAAGAGTGCTGATGTAGGCCTGTAGCTGTGTATCTGATACCGACTCAGGGATGCCTATAAAACGTAAATTACATCTTCTATTTCTATTTTCTAAATCATCAAGCTTCTCCGTTAAAACATGGATAGCCTGAGATCTAGCGGCAAGTTCCTGCTGCAAAGCATGCATCGAGTCCTCTGTGTCGCTGGTTCTCTGTTCCAGAGTGTCAAGTCTAGCTGTGTTTGCTTCTATTTTAGCCAAAGAAGTGTCCAGTCTAGCATGTAAGTCCTCAAATTTCTTATCTATAAGGGGCATTAGCATGTTAATAACCTCCTTAGCATTCTCAGCCGGCGATGGAAAGGTAATATTGCGGGGATATGACTGAGAAGTACAGTCCTCCCCTCCAGATACTGGAGAGGGAGGGGTAGGCGGGTGAGATACATTTCCTTTTTGGGCAGTTTGGCGTTTATAGGTTGATTTCGCATTAGACGCAGGCATGTCTGCTGAGTTTTGATGTTTTTCTAGAAATTTGTCCATAACACTATGGACTTAAACAAGGGAAAGTCGCAGGGCAGGCCCACACGGTCAGTTATGTGGAGAAGCCCTAGGGAATGTGTTATAGTCGTACCCCAATATGCAGAATAGACCCTGTTGTTTCACACTAATATCTACATTTCACAGAATCCCGGAAAAATCCCCGGCAGTTCAACACAACATCACCTGTAACTCAGTAATGCAAGAATCATATATACATTGGATTAAAATATAGGCAGTTAGAATAATAAATGAGAAGTAATATAGAGAATTTACAATTTAACCACCGGGTGGCGACATAGACCTCAATAGAGAAAGCTTTTGATTCCCAATATGGAGTGTGTGTGCCAATAGACAAGGGATAAAGTAATAAAAGAAAATGAAAATACTGAAAATACAATTAAATTTATCCTAGAAATGAGGTGTGTTGGGACATATTATTGAGAAGGCAGTCCTCATATAATTTATCTATAAATGACCCACGGAGAGTTATAGTGCAATTGTCCAAAAACACAGTGGATTTAGCTCAGAGGCAAGTTCTTCAGTTAGATGTGAGCCAGCTACCTCGCCTCCTCATCTGTGACATACAAAGGAGAGTATGTAGAAGACCCCCGTCACATAAGCATAGTTGCCCAAAAGGGTATGGGGGGAGAAATAACAAGAGGGCTGAGAGGGGAAAAATGGAAAGGGTAGGGGGGAAGGCTGATGAGGGAATGGGAGACACACTAGGAGGGAATGGATCCAAGAAAAGGGAGAGAATGGATATCTGAGGCTGTTAGTAAATCAAGAAAACAAGAGGGGGGGGGATGACGCACAGTATTAGTACCTGGGGAAGAGTGTCTAACTCTTTATATAGACACGCAGCAGTTGTGTTAGAGGTGTAGTAGCGGTTGCAGGAATCTCTGTAGCAAGATTTTCTGGGGAATCCTCACACCAGCAGCATAGCCTGTAGTTTAGGAGTTAATAGATCCTTCGTTGGGTCGGCTAGTGTTGGATCCGCGGTTCCTAAAATGAGGGTAGTGTCCAAAGAGCTGTCTCAGGGTCCCTCCAACGGCTCAGAAGCCTTCCGCTTCCACAGGCAGCCCAAGGGGTGTCGTCCCGCACCGGGTCCCCCCTCCACGATCAGGCAGATGAATGTGCGGGCAGTGTAGCATTCAGAGCGCCAGCCACGTCCCAGGCCGTCACAAGCAGCTCGGATCGGAGCGTCTCCCTCCTCCACAGCCGCCCTCGGCAGAGTGGTGGCCGGCCCCCGCAGCCGCAGCAGAAGCCTGGCGAGTACAGGAGTAGTCGGGTGAGGTGAGCCCGAGGCAGTCCATGTCACGTCACAGCAGCCCACAGTGATGTCCGTTGGAAAGGGCGCGCGTCCCAGCAGTCCCACTCCCCGTCACCGCGAGGCTCTCACCAGCACCTCACGAACAGCAGTGAGCGCCGGGTTTGCGGTATGTTGATAGTAGCAGTTCCCCTCCAGCGCCAGCGCTTACAGCAGGAGATAGGGGTGAGATCAAAATCGCGCCAGTGCCATGCTGGCGGTCATGCCGGCTATCCAGTCCGATGGCCTGATTCCGGGGCAATCCACCACCTCTCTCCACAATATAAAGTTCCCTGCCGTCAGGGGAGCTTTAATAGCAGGGGGATACCCAGTTTGTAGTAATTAGATCCCCCAAAAAGGTGGATTCAGTGGGATTGAGTGTGCAGTGTGGAGGAGCAATGCTAAAAAGCAGCCATCCTAGCTGGCCACGCCCCCGGAAGTCATAAAAGACATCTTTAAAAAAATATTTTTTGCTGTATCCTCCCAGTATACATCCAGGCATGCTTCGACCATTTCAGGGTGCTGTGTCCGTAGCTCATATTCTTATGTTATAACCTACTGTCCTATTTTCATAATTCTGCTTATCACCACACTGTGATTAATTCAAATTAATATTATTAATACTAATTATAAATGAACTAAATTTAAATTAAATTAATATAACTAAACTCTCCACACTTGTATAGCGAACTTTCTGCATACAAAGATATCTTTGAGGAACAAAATAACTTGATCCAAAATGTCGAAGTCAAAAATATTACATAGAGAGAACATACAGACTCCACACATTATGAGTCGCTATGCTTGCGAATACGCACAGCAATATATGGTAACATACGCATTTACACAGACATGCCACAAAGATATATTCAACACATATTTCATACAGCACAAAAAATTAAACATGTCAAGCACTAGACATCATAAGGTTTTAAATTATATAATGGAGTAACGTCATGTATGTGTATTATTGGAGCAGAGCAAGATGCACATGTCGTGCTTGGTGTCAAAGTAACCAGATAATGTGTAGATTTATTTGATGCCTGTGGTTAAGTTGTAGCACATTGCCATGTGTAGATATGATTAAATGTAGGAATATGAAGTCACTTTTACCGGAACAAAAGAACATATATATTCAAAGGAGCATGTGATGGACAGGAAACCAGAGACAAGCAACCTTGAACAAAAGCCCTCACACTGACCAATGACTCATCATGAATGAGAAAGTTCCCTCCCCTAGACCAATAGCAAGAGATCTGTAAACCCCCAACGGTCTCAGAGATATAGCTGATGCCACATAGAAGAGCTTCCTGTTTGTCCCAGGTGCTGACCGAGATGGGCTTCTGCCGAGGCTCTGCTGCTTTGAGCATGGAGGGAGAGCTAAAGATGGAGGAGGGGGAGCGTAGTAAGCATTGAGCAAATATGGTGATGTATTGCTGGCCGTGTCTGTAATTAATTAGTTTGTAATAACTGCTTCCTGTGTAAATTGTAACCATATAACTATATATATACTGTACATTGTGATATATTGAATACATATCCTTTTAATAACAAATATATACATCAATGAGCTTTGGAACTCAGATAATGTGTGGGTGTATTGTTTTCTCTTATGGGATGTAGTGTTTTGAAATGTATAGCACACATTCATAGCACATGGTAATAAGATGCGCAGGCGTCCACAGTATATATTAGAGCTGGCATTTTAAATATTTGTTAGAAAGTAATTTGACTTGAACAGATGGGGGCTCGTCTGGGATATCACGTTCTTAATGATGCACTGTACAAGCGCCGCTGTGGTCTACCAGCTAACGATGGACGCATCGCGATATGCTGCTGAATCACGTGCTGTGTTTATTTTGTGTTATCAGTATGGCGCTGATATGAAATTCAAGGGAAAGTGTGTTTCTCACAATATTCAAAATGCTACAGCGTATTTTTATTGTTGCAAAACAAAGTTCAAATAAGTCATATTGTGTTTGATTCAGATTGGATTGTTTATCTGTTAAGTAAATTTAAAGAACATTTAAAAGTTGGTGCATAGCCATAATATAGCTGTGTTAGTGTTAGGTTCCTGGTGCTCAGAACAAGGGAGATGTTATGAAGCGAGTCCAGAGCACCAGGACGGAATGCTGGGAAAGGGGAATGGAAAGGGAATAGCCCCTGGCGCCCTATCTCCGTTGTCTCACCCGTGCTGTCAGTACACTCTTGCGAGACTATGGTTGCTTGTGCCCATGGCAGCCGCGTTTGAAGGGCGGATTACGTCTGCCCAACTTCGATGCCCCCTCAGGTCTTAATGAGAGACAAAGAGTGAACCGAGACAGGGTGATAACAAGGGACCCTCTGACTAAACAACAAGGCCAGGGGCTACTAACAAACCTAAAACCAAAGTATGTGCGGCTTGCCGCCAAAGGAAAAGAACAACAAAGGAAATGCTGACCACACGCCGACAATACTTTTGTGTACCGGCGGTGACAGCATAAGCAGATCCCTCTGCAAAACACCAGTGACAGAAATAATAAGGGAATACAGCAGCCTAGGCCGACGGACGCGGTAGTGCCGCTACTCACGGAACCGGTACGAATACTGGCAAACGGACAGGAACTCCCAATGCTGCTGACACAGACTCTCAGAACTGGAGGACAGGCAGAATCCCAAACGACAGACCGGTGGACACCAAGAAGCCAGAAACTTGCACAGGCAACGGTACTGGACCTCAGGACAGGAACGCCTCACGGCAGGACACGGGATCAGACATAGGAATCGACACAGGGACTGACACAGGAATCGACACAGGAAGCTCAGGAACTAGCAGGAACCAAGCTCAGAACTCAAGCAGACTGCAAACCAAGGAATATCACCAGCATCTGTGAATTGCAAACAGCCAGCATATAACAGAGAGGCCTAATTAATAATCCCATCCAGCTGCCCTGTTGCATGATTCCAAACTGACAAGATGCAATTAGCAGCCAGGTGAGGCTGAACACATGGGAACAAGCTGCAATTACACAGACTCACCAGCGGCAGCAGACAAGAGTATTCTAAAACAGAGCAACGGGAAATCCTGGCATGCAAGACAACTTTATAAACATAAAATAGGAATGAACCACTACCTGTGGTTCATAACAGTATCCCCTCCTTAAGGGTGAGCTCCGAGCACCCCATGACACCCACGGGGAACATAAACAGAAGTATAACATGAAATACAGAACAAAACTGCAAAACAGGAATGAGCCACAGCCGTGGCTCATAACATTACCCCCCCCCTTGAGGAGGGGTCAAAAGACCCCAAAATTCAGACTATCCAGAACAAGGGATACAAAAAAAAAAACCTGACACACTGGTCTAACAGACAAGAAAACAAAAACAAGCTGTAGCAACAACTTGCAACAGTGCCCTCCCCTTGATGGTGGCCACTGGACACAAGACAAGGAAAAAAAAAAATCTCTCTTTTTTTTTTTTATGAAGGCAAGAGTCAAAAATTATTTCTTTTTCTTCTTCTTTTTACCAAGCTCTTTAGGTCTGACCAAGGTAATTCCCCAAACATTGTCTGAACTGATGGTACCACCCAGCAAGGCTGCGTTCAAATCAGAGACAGGTCTCTTACCCTTGGGAGCTGAACTTTCTGGTAAAGTACTATTATTAGAAGAAGAAGTCAGAAAAGCACATCCTGCAGTCAACACAACGGGCTGGGACTCTTGTGCCGAGTTTACAGTATTTGGTGGACTCTCAGCAGACAAGACGGGTGACTTAGAGGAACCTGAACCAATTTCTTTGGAACCGTATCTTTTAACAATTGCATCACAGAATGCTAGGGGATCCTGAAGAATGGGATCTTCAGCTTTCATTAGGCTGGTCGCCCACTCAGAAGGCTCTCCTCTAAAAGAATAAATCAGATAGAGCCCAAGGTTTTCTGAAGTGATGCCCAGAAATGGTCTAGACAACATAATAGTGTAATAGTGTTTAAAAAGCGCCAGAAATTGGGCGAAGTCCCCATCAAAGGTTATGGATGTTGAGATATCAGAGTCAGGATCTGTTTCCTTCTCATCTGACTGACTGGAGTGCTTTGCTAGGACCTGGTCACTATTGACCTTACTCGAGGCTGAGACTCTCTGAACCCCACCCGGGGCTGAGACTTTCTGAACCCCACCCGGGGCAGTGACTTTCTGAACCCCACCCGGGGCAGTGACTTTCTGAACCCCACCCGGGGCAGTGACTTTCTGAACCCCACCCGGGGCAGTGACTTTCTGAACCCCACCCGGGGCAGTGACTTTCTGAACCCCACCCGGGGCAGTGACTTCCGGGAACCCCGCTGGGGCAGTGGCCTCCGGGAACCCCGCTGGGACAGTGGCCTCCGGGAACCCCGCTGGGGCAGTGGCCTCCGGGAACCCCGCTGGGGCAGTGGCCTCCGGGAACCCCGCTGGGGCAGTGGCCTCCGGGAACCCCGCTGGGGCCAGCACCTTGGATTCTTTTACTGGGACCGGGCCGTTGGCCTCCCTGACTGGGATCGGGCCATCGGCCTCCCTCTCTGAGTCGATAATTATCGAAAGATCTCCCGGGACTATGACTTCCGGGACTTTTGCTGAAGCAATAACGTTCAGATCCTCCACTAATGCTATGCTTCTTAAGTTCTTTCCTGGGGAAGCGACTTCTAGACCCTTCTTTGGGGCTGCGTCTCTCGAGACCCCACTTGGGGATATTACTTCAAAGATCCCTTCTGGGGTTTTGCTTCTCGAGTTCCCCTCAAGAACTATGGTTTTAGAGACCCTTTCTAGGGTTGCGCTTTTCAAGTCCCTACCTGGGGTAACAGCTTCTGAGACCCCTTCCGGTATGGACACCTGAACTATAATATTTGATGTCCCTCTATAAGCTAGGGCATCGGGTACCGCTCCAGCACTCTGGGCATCGGGTACCGCTCCAGCACTCTGGGCATCGGGTACCGCTCCAGCACTCTGGGCATCGGGTACCGCTCCAGCACTCTGGGCATCGGGTACCGCTCCAGCACTCTGGGCATCGGGTACCGCTCCAGCACTCTGGGCATCGGGTACCGCTCCAGCACTCTGGGCTACGGGCACCACTCCAGGACCCTGGGCATCAGGCACCACTCCAGGACCCTGGGCATCAGGCACCACTCCAGGAACCTGGGCATCAGGCACCACTCCAGGAACCTGGGCATCAGGCACCACTCCAGGAACCTGGGCATCAGGCACCACTCCAGGAACCTGGGCATCAGGCATCACTCCAGGGACTTGCAACTCCGCTTCCACAGGAACCTCAAGAGAGGAGAGAAACATTCTCTTTTGATTCCTGAATCTATAATGGGGCTCCCTTGCCCAAGGACCCCAATTATAGGACAGAGAGCTTTTTTGTGTGGGTTGTGTGACAAGTACCTCTGCCACAGTAGAGACAGGAGTAGGTCTTGTATCATGACTCAACTTGGCCAGAGGGCAAGACTCGTCACCACACTTTGGCTTGCGCAACTCACAGGTCTGCAGATAATGGCCTAAACCCCCACAATATAGGCATAAGTTTAAGTTTCTGCGACGCAGACGCTCCTCTTCTGAGAGCCTGGGCCGCAGAAAACTTTTAAACCTTTTCTCTTCAATTAAACCAGAGGATTCTCTTGTCACCATACTGTGAGCAAGAGTCTCTTTAGAGATAGATGTACTCTCAACGACTTCTGGCAAAATGAGCAAGATTTTAGTCAGAAGGTTTTGCAGTTGCTTTAGGGATTGCTGCAAAACTTCTAGTCGCTCTGGTCTCAAAGCACTGAATACAGAGTTCAGAGCTGCGAGAGATGCCTGCAGGGCTTGCATAGTAGACATAGGAGGATTTAAAACTAGACGAGACAAGACAAGGCAAGACAAGGCAAGGCTAAATTTTGCTAAACAAAACAAGACTTTTTTTTTTTTTTTTTTAAACACCGGACTGGATTCTAAACACCGGACTGGATTCTAAACACCGGACTGGATTCTAAACACCGGACAGGATTCTAAACACCGGACTGGATTCTAGACAAGACTGGATTCTAACACCGGACTGGATTCTAACACCGGACTGGATTCTAACACCGGACTGGATTCTAACACCGGACTGGATTCTAACACACTGAAATCTAGACAGGACTGGATTCTAGACTAGACACTGGACTGGGCCAAAAAAGAAAAAAAAGTTTTATTTCTTTTTTGTGGTATGGCTGGTGATAATGTTAGGTTCCTGGTGCTCAGAACAAGGGAGATGTTATGAAGTGAGTCCAGAGCACCAGGACGGAATGCTGGGAAAGGGGAATGGAAAGGGAATAGCCCCTGGCGCCCTATCTCCGTTGTCTCACCCGTGCTGTCAGTACACTCTTGCGAGACTATGGTTGCTTGAGCCCATGGCAGCCGCGTTTGAAGGGCGGATTACGTCTGCCCAACTTCGATGCCCCCTCAGGTCTTAATGAGAGACAAAGAGTGAACCGAGACAGGGTGATAACAAGGGACCCTCTGACTAAACATAAAGGCCAGGGGCTACTAACAAACCTAAAACCAAAGTATGTGCGGCTTGCCGCCAAAGGAAAAGAACAACAAAGGAAATGCTGACCACACGCCGACAATACTTTTGTGTACCGGCGGTGACAGCATAAGCAGAACCCTCTGCAAAACACCAGTGACAGAAATAATAAGGGAATACAGCAGCCTAGGCCGACGGACGCGGTAGTGCCGCTACTCACGGAACCGGTACGAATACTGGCAAACGGACAGGAACTCCCAATGCTGCTGACACAGACTCTCAGAACTGGAGGACAGGCAGAATCCCAAACGACAGACCGGTGGACACCAAGAAGCCAGAAACTTGCACAGGCAACGGTACTGGACCTCAGGACAGGAACGCCTCACGGCAGGACACGGGATCAGACATAGGAATCGACACAGGGACTGACACAGGAATCGACACAGGAAGCTCAGGAACTAGCAGGAACCAAGCTCAGAACTCAAGCAGACTGCAAACCAAGGAATATCACCAGCATCTGTGAATTGCAAACAGCCAGCATATAACAGAGAGGCCTAATTAATAATCCCATCCAGCTGCCCTGTTGCATGATTCCAAACTGACAAGATGCAATTAGCAGCCAGGTGAGGCTGAACACATGGGAACAAGCTGCAATTACACAGACTCACCAGCGGCAGCAGACAAGAGTATTCTAAAACAGAGCAACGGGAAATCCTGGCATGCAAGACAACTTTATAAACATAAAATAGGAATGAACCACTACCTGTGGTTCATAACAGTTAGCATGCTGAGGCAAATTCGTATATTTATAAACACAGGCCTAAAGTAACTTTTGGTGTTTGTATAGAGTGTGATTTCTTTGTGACAAAGGAGCCGCATGGTCTGTCCTCCATTTTGGGCTAGCCACATGTCCTGTCCACCATCTTGTTCAAGCCACATGGATGTGAAAGGGGGAGGAGCAGTGGCCATTTTAGGAAGGTCACTTTCTAAATAGCTGACTTTCAGTCTGGTTAGAACAATCAGTTTCCTTTGTCACAAAGTTTCCACATTTCTACAAATCCAGCGCCATGTATAAGTTATATAATATGTGATTAGTACTGCGCTTGTATGTGTTAGCCGTTCCACTTAAAATGAGAATACCAAAAAATTAAACAAAGGAGCGCTTGTTATGAATTATGCCGCTCATACCTGTAAAAAGAATGTGGGTTAGTTATAATGTTTACAGCCCCTTTTAGAGGTGATTTGTTTTTTAGGATGAGGATATGGAGTGTTGAGGATTCCAAATGTAAATTGGTCCGTTAACAGAAGTAGGTGATGTTAATGTACAGCTGTCCCGTCCTGTCTAGCCCTGCTGTCCCTACCTTGTACGCCGATGACCGCAGCTTGCTTCCGGTTTCCGGACCTGGTTAGCTGTATGCGAGCAGGTTGCTCTGCCGTGCGTCCAACGATGACCTGTAACGGCGTCTCCTTCCTCTGTCTCTCTCCAATGCGTTTCGGGCTTTGGCGCCCTTTGTCAAGGATGAGGGAGTGTTATTTCCTTTTCCTTTTTATTTGTTAAAATTGAAAAAAACTTTCAAAAAACTTTATTATTCCTCCATTTAAAACAGGAAATGGTCATTCCGGAAGTTGTATATTTGGCGGCAACCATGTGCCAATATTGCTCTTTCTATTTTATATCCTTTTTTTTATAAAAACTAAAAGTTTTTTATGGTATGGCGGTATTCTTAATATTTAAAAGTTATAAGATGAATTTAAGAATAATTATGTGTGGTTAAGAACTATTTTAAATTTTCAAAAAAAGCATTGATATCTATGTCTACATTCAGACCCGAAGGTTGCAATGTTTGCATACAGTAAATCCATTTAGTTTCTTTTCTTCTAAGATCCAAACTTGGATTTCCTCCTCTCCAGTTTTTTTGGACTTTTTGAATGCCCATAAACTTCAAACTTGATGGATCCTGTTGATGGTAATCTTTATAGTGTTTTGATACACTGTGTGTCTCCAGGCCTCTTCGTATGTTATATATGTGTTCTGAGATTCTAATCTTTAGCTTCCTTTTTGTTTGTCCGATGTACTGATATCCGCAGGGACATTCCAGGAGATAAATGACTCCTTCTGAATCACATGTGATTCTCTCTCTTACTTTATACGAAGCACCTGTTGTCTTTGATTTGAACTCTATTATTGGTTGAATGGAGTTTTTTCCTGTCGTTTTGCATGCTTTGCAATTCAGACAGAAAAAGTTACCTTTATGTTCCATCTGGTTCTCTCCTTCCTTGTGTAAATGGCTCTGCACTAAGTTCTGTTTAAGGTTCTTTGCTTTTTTATATATTATTTGTGGTTTTGATTTGATGTGTGGAGTCAGTTGTTTATCCAAAAGTAAAACATGCCAATGTTTACGTAAGATGTCTTCAAGATGGTGGAATTGACTGTTGATTTGGGTAATAAAAGCTGTGTTGTAGTTAGTATTGTCTGTTCTATGATTATATTGAATCATACTTTTCCTATCCATGGCAATGATTTTTTCTATTTCTTTGTTCATCATTGTTTCGTCATACCCTTTATTCATAAATTGATCTCTCATGTTGATACATTGTTGATGAAAAGTGTCTTCCTGTGTACAGTTTCGTTTGAGGCGTCTAAATTGGCCTCCTGGAATATTTTGGAGCCAATTTTTATGATGATTACTGGTGCGGTTTAACATGTTGTTGCCGCTAACTTTTTTAGTATGATTTCTTGTGTGTAATTGGTTGTTCTGCACAAAAATCTCTAAGTCTAGATATACTACCATTTGTTTGCTGATTGTAAACGTAAATTCCAGCCCATACTCATTGTTGTTTATATATTGCAGGAATTCTGTAAGTAATTGTGTTGACCCTTTCCAGATGATCAGTAGGTCCAGTGGCGGAACAAGCAAGCGGTGGGCCCAGGTGCGACAAAATGCTTTGGCCCCCCCCCCATCCAAGTCCACCCCAGGGGCAGTGCGCGCCGTAGGCGCGCGCAAAATACATAGTGGCGTGGCTTCGTGGGGAAGGGGTGTGGCCACAAAATAATACCAACACAGTAGTCTCCATTATTCAAATTACGCCGCACAGTAGCACCACTACACTAGGTAGAGACCCTTTTACACCTTACAGCGAACAGATTCCTCTTTTTACACATTACAGCAGACAGCGTGCCCTTTTTACACATAACGGCAGACCGCGTGCCCTTGTTACACATTACGGCAGACAGCGTGCCCTTTTTACACATTACAGCAGACAGCGTGCCCTTGTTACACATAGCGGCAGACAGCGTGCCCTTTTTACACATTACGGCAGACAGCGTGCCCTTGTTACACATTACGGCAGACCGCGTGCCCTTGTTACACATTACGGCAGACAGCGTGCCCTTGTTACACATTACGGCAGACAGCGTCCCCATTTTTACACATAGCAGCAGGCAGATTCCCCATTTTTACACATAGCGTCAGGCAGTCCCCCTGTTTTACACATAGCGTCAGGCAGTCCCCCTTTTTTACACATTTCGGCAGGCAGATTCCCCTTTTTACACATTGCGTCGGGCAGATTACCCCTTTTTACACATAGCGGCAGGCAGTCCCCCATTTTTACACATTGCGGCAGGCTGATTCCCCCTTTTTACACATTGCGGCAGGCAGTCCCCCCTTTTTACACATTGCGGCAGGCAGTCCCCCCTTTTTACACATTGCGGCAGGCAATCCCCCCTTTTTACACATTGCTGCAGGCAGTCCCCCCTTTTTACACATTGCTGCAGGCAGTCCCCCCTTTTTACACATTGCGGCAGGTATGCCCCCCTTTTTACACATTGCGGCATGTAGTCCCCCCTTTTTACACAGTGCAGCAGGTAGTCCCCCATTTTTACACAGTGCGGCAGGTAGTCCCCCATTTTTACACATTGCGGCAGGCAGGCACAAGAAAGAAGGAAAGAAAGAAGGAAAGAAGGAAAGAAGGAAAGAAAGAAAGAAAGAAAGAAAGAAAGAAAGAAGAATTATACTTACCCTCTCCGCTGGCTCAGGCTCCTCGGTGCAGCGTCAGAGACGATTCCCGGGCTGGAGAGAAGGAGGAGGAGGGAGGCTGAGAAGGGAGCCGCAGCAGCGCTGTGTTACTGGTGGAGGCGCTGCTGCTGCTGCCCCTCTACTTCCCTATAGGCTGTTCTCAGAAGACAGCCTATAGGGAAGCAGAGGGGCAGCAGCAGCAGCGCCTCCACCGGTAACAAAGCGCTGCTGCGGCTCCCTTCTCAGCCTCCCTCCTCCTCCTTCCCCCGTCTGTAGTACCGCTGCTCCTCTCCTCTCTTCGCCGGGCGGCTGTGCGCTGCGGGCAGCGGTTGCCCGCAGCGCACAGCGGCATGTAATGAGTCAGTTTGACTCATTACATGCTTGGGCCCCTGGACAGAGGCGGGCCCCAGTGCAGTGCACTGCCTGCACTGCCGGTAGTTCCGCCTCTGAGTAGGTCATCTATATATCTTTTCCATAAAATTACATGCTTTTCAAATGGGTTGTTGTTCCAAATTTTCTCCTCCTCCCACCTAGCCACAAATAAATTTGCGTAGCTAGCCGCGAAGGAGGAACCCATTGCGGTTCCTTTCACTTGATTATAGTATACTTCATGATCCCAGAAATAGTTCTTATTGAGTATGTATTGTATACATTCAATAAGAAAATTTATCTGTGCATTGGGTAGTTGTGTACTGGTTGAAAGAAAGAATCTGCTTGCCTCGCATCCCAAATCATGATTGATACATGTGTAGAGAGATCTTACGTCACAGGTACATAAGATATTTTCCTCTTGCCATTCAGAGGTCTCAATTGTCTGTAGAATATGCAGGGTATCTTTAAGATAGCTCTTCTGTTGTTGAACCAGATCTTTCAGAAAGGAGTCGACGTATTGTGAAAGGTTCGATGAAAGTGAACCTATTCCCGACACTATGGGACGGCCAGGAGGATTGGTCAAACTTTTATGGAGTTTAGGGAGTTGGTAAAAAGTAGGAATCTTAGGATGTTCAACATATATGAACTCCTTTTCTTTCTCTATTAAAATTCCTATGTCTCTGCCTTCTTCCAAAAGTTCCAACAGTTCCCTTTGATATCGTCCTGTTGGATCCCCTTTTAGAATCCTGTAGGTATTTTCTTCAGATAGTAGAATGAGAACTTCTTGTTGGTATTTCTCTTTTTCCATTATTACTAAGCCTCCACCTTTGTCTGCAGGCTTCAGGACTATGGATGTGTCTTTCTTGAGTGCCTGTATGGCTTGTTTCTCTTCCTTTGTGAGATTGTATTTTTTCTTCGTATTTTTAGAGATGTTAAAAATGTCCTTCTCTACTAATCGCTGAAAAGTCTCTATGTGAAGGCCACATGTGCAGGAAAAAATGTTGACTTAGGTCTGAATTGACTGTGTTGAAATTCGGTTGGTTGATCTCCCAAGGATGGTTCTTCTGGTCTCTCTGAAAAGAACTTTCTAATGCACAATTTGCTTATAAATTTGTGAACATCTATATATATGTCAAAACTGTTTGCATTTGAATGTGGTGAAAATTTTAGTCCTTTCCTTAATAAGGATATATGGTGCACAGATAGATCCTTCTTACTTAGGTTATATATTCCTTCTTCCTCCAGGTTGACTACTTTCTCTGTTGTAAGTCTCTTTTGGTGTAATTTCTTACCACCCCTGACCCCCCCTTCTCCTGGTGAAAGGTCCAGTCGTTTTGTTTTCGGTTCTCCTGAAGTCTGCTTCCATGTTGGAGGTTGTGGGACCTCCATCAACTCCCCTAAAAAATGCTCATCATCTTGATCTTCATCATCTTCCTCTTGTCTAAGTGATCTTTCTTTAGATGTAGTTGCTATTTTGTTTTTCTCAACATTATTCATAAGGGCCTGATATTCCAGTCTTTCCTCTTTTTTAGCTTTTTCTCTGCCTTGATTAAAAGAATCAATTTCCATCGTTGTTTTTTTCTTTTGGTCGTACTGGAAGTTTCTAGGGTTGTACGGGAGGTATTCTTTTTTCTGATGAGGTGTTCGTGGTTTCTCCCTTATCAAGGTTTTGTTTGATATGTTTTGCTGATATGTTCTCTTCAACTGTGATCTATATGGTGTGTTATTTTTCTGTCGTGCTTGTGAATGGTCTCTTTTATTCTGTTTTGTATTTGCTAGATGTGGGATAGACGTTCTTCTATCATTCTTCATATATTGTGGGTTTTCTTGATAGTCCCTATAAAATTTCCTCTGTTTTTGTTGAATGATGTCTTCCTCCATTTTTTCCATTTTCACATCTGTCATTTTCATTAAGTTTATGTAATCTGGCATATTTTTCAATGATTCAAACTTCTTTTCAGTTATTTAAATTTTTGCACTTAATAATTCTAATGATCTTTTTCTTTCCTCTATAATTAAAGCCATGAGTCCATTTGAACAATTGTCCAATACATGGTTCCATTTTGAAAAGAAATTAGTCGAATCTATTGGGTCAAAAGTAGGATTTTTTTGTATACGTAAACCCCGAGGGATAAAACCCATTTCCAAATATTTGGTGAGGGTTGTGACCTCCCACCAATATTTTATTTCTTGTTGGTAATCTTTTTCCAGTTTTAAAAACTGTGTACAAAAACCCTCCTCCTGATCATTTTGTTCAGGGGGTGGTTTGTCAATTGTAAAAATGTCTGCTATGTTTAATCTACTAGGGTGTGTGATATGACTAGTCATAGCTGCAGTAATTAATAATAACAAGCAATATAATATGTGATTAGTACTGTGCTTGTATGTGTTAGCTGCTCCACTTAAAATGAGAATACCAAAAAATTAAACAAATGAGTGCTTGTTATGAATTATGCCGCTCATACCTGTAAAAAGAATGTGGGTTAGTTATAATGTTTACAGCCCCTTTTAGAGGTGATTTGTTTTTTAGGATGAGGATATGGAGTGTTGAGGATTCCAAATGTAAATTGGTCCGGTAACAAAAGTAGGTGATGTTAATGTACAGCTGTCCCGTCCTGTCTAGCCCTGCTGTCCCTACCTTGTACGCCGCTGACCGCTGCTTGCTTCCGGTTTCCGGACCTGGTTTCCTCACCGCCAGTTAGCGGTATGCGAGAAGGTTGCTCTGCCGTGCGTCCAACGATGACGTCCTTCCTCTGTCTCTCTCTCCTTCCAACGCGTTTCGGGCTTTGGCGCCCTTTGTCAAGGATGAGGGAGTGTTATTTCCTTTTCCTTTTTATTTGTTAAAATTTAAAAAAACTTTCAAAAAACTTTATTATTCCTCCATTTAAAACAGGAAATGGTAATTACGGAAGTTGTATATTTGGCGGCAACCATGTGCCAATATTGCTCTTTTGTTATGATTCCAGCACTCTGGTCTGAGGAGATCTTATTGCAAGGACCGGAGCCCTGGAACGTAATGCTGGGAAAGGGGAATGGAAAGGGAATAGCCCCTGGCGCCCTATCTCCGTTGTCTCGCCCGTGCTGTCAGTACACTCTTGCGAGACTATGGTTGCTTGAGCCCATGGCAGCCGCATTTGAAGGGCGGATTACGTCTGCCCAACTTCGATGCCCCCTCAGGTCTTAATGAGAGACAAAGAGTGTACCGAGACAGGGTGATAACAAGGGGCCCTCTTACTGAAACAACCAAAGCCAGGGGCTACTAACTAGCCTAAAACTAAATGTATGTGCAGCTTGCCGCCAAAGGAAAAGAACAACAAAGGAAATGCTAACCACACGCCCACACAATACTTTTGTGTACCGGCGGTGACAGCATAAGCAGAACCCTCTGCAAAACACCAGTGACAGAAATAATAATGAAATACAGCGGCCTAGGCCGACGGACGCGGCAGAGCCGCTACTCACGGAACCGGTACGAATACTGGCAAATGGACAGGAACTCCCAATGCTGCTGACACAGACTCTTAGAACTGGAGGACAGGCAGAATCCCAAACGAAAAGACCGGTGGACACCAAGAAGCCAGAAACTTGACCAGGCACAGGCAAAGGCACTGGACCTCAGGACAGGAACGCCTCACGGCAGGACACAGGATCAGACATAGGAATCGACACAGGGACTGACTCAGGAATCGACACAGGAAGCTCAGGAACTAGCAGGAACCAAGCTCAAAACTCAAGCAGACCGGATACCCAGAAATATCACCAGCGTCTGTGAATTGCAGTCAGCCAGCATATAACAGAGAGGCCTAATTAATAATCTCATGCAGCTGCCCTGTTGCATGACTCCAAACTGACAAGATGCAATTAGCAGCCAGGTGAGGCTGAACACATGGGAACAAGCTGCAATTACACAGACTCACCAGCGGCAGCAGACAAGAGTATTCTAAAACAGAGCAACAGGAAATCTTGGCATGCAAGACAACTTTATAAACATAAAATAGGAATGAACCACTACCTGTGGTTCATAACAGTATCCCCTCCTTAAGGGTGAGCTCCGAGCACCCCATGACACCCACGGGGAACATGAACAGAAGTATAACATAAAATACATAACCAAAATGCAAAAAATGGAAATGAGCCACAGCCGTGGCTCATAACATTACCCCCCCCCCCCTTGAGGAGGGGTCAAAGGACCCCAAAATACAGACTATCCAAAACAAGGGATACACAAAAAAAAAACCTGACACACTGGTCTAACAGACATGAAAACAGAAACAAGCTGCAACGACAGCTTGTAACAGTGCCCTCCCCCTGACGGTGGCCACTGGACACAAGATAAGGAAAAAAAAATCTTTTTTTTTTTTTTTTAATCAAGGCAAGAGTCAAAAATTATTTCTTTTTCTTCTTCTTCTTCTTTTTACAAAGCTCTTTAGGTCTGACCAAGGTAATTCCCCAAACATTGTCTGAACTGATGGTACCACCCAGCAAGGCTGCGTTCAAATCAGAGACAGGTTTCTTACCCTTGGGAGCTGAACTTTCTGGCAAAGTACTATTATTAGAAGATGAAAAAGTCAGAAAAGCACATCCTGCAGTCAAAACAACGGGCTGGAACTCTTGTGCCGAGTTTACAGTATTTGGTGGACTCTCAGCAGACAAGACGGGTGACTTAGAGGAACCTGAACCAATTTCTTTGGAACCATATCTTTTAATAATTGCATCACTGAATGCTGGGGGATCCTGAAGAATGGGATCTTCAGCTTTCATTAGGCTGGTCGCCCACTCAAAAGGCTCTCCTCTAAAAGAATAAATCAGATAAAGCACAAGGTTCTCTGAAGTGATGCCCAGAAATGGTCTAGACAACATAATAATGTAATAGTGTTTGTAAAGTGCCAGAAATTGGGCTAAGTCCCCATCAAAGTGTTAGGTGCCGGGGTCCGCTCGGCCGTGCGGCCCGGCGCCTAGCAACCAGGGACGCCGTGCGCGTTCAGCCGCCGGCTCCCTGGCAACGCTAAGACGCCGGGCGCACGGAGCCGCTCTGACCTTAGCAATGGGGACGCCACGTTCAGCCGCGTTCCCCGTTGCTGGGTCTATTCTCATTACCCTGATTATGTGCTGGCCGTGCAGCATGCAAGCTGCACGGCATTTCTATTTGATTGTCCTGTCTGGATCTTAAATTGGAGGGTGCCTGAATAAAGGCACCCTCAGGACTTCTTACAGACGCCGGTGATAGCTTCCTGTTTGCTTGTGTCTGCTGCAGAGAGTTCCCAGTCCCGGTCCTTTTGGTTGTTCCTGTCCTCAGAGATCCTGTACTCGGAAGTTACCATCTGTTCCTGGAGTCTGACCGAGCACCTTTAACATCTGGTGGTGTCGTGAGTCGCGACGCAGCCGTGTGTTGCGGCTTGTCCGCTTCTGTTTATTATTTTGTTTAATTGTGTTCTGGAGCTTTGCGGAGGATTCCGCTTCCACAGATCCACTCTGGTGTCCGGCGGTGCCGGATAGGAGTGTCGGATCAGTGGATCTTTGGTTGTCCTTTTTCCTGGCGGCTAGTCAGCACATACCTTTTGATTTAGTTAGTTAGCTTGTAACCCCTGGCCTGGTTGCTTAGTCAGAGGGCCCCTTGTTATCACCCTGTCTCGGACTTCCCCTTGTCTCCCTTTAAGACCTGCGGGGGCATCGGGGTTGGGCAGACATAATCCGCCCTTCGAACGCGGCTGCCATGGGCTCAAGCAACCATAGTCTCGCAGGGGATTTCTGATTACACGGGCGAGACAACGGAGTTAGGGCGCCAGGGGTTACTAGGCTATCCAGCTCCCACAACCAGCTTGTTTTCCTGTACTCAGATCCCTGCCATAAGATCTCCTCCGGTCTGGAGTACAGGAATCATAACATTATCACCGGCCAACAAAAGAAAAGATTAAACTTACAGTAAATTTTTTCACTTTTTAGTTGGGAGATTTTTTGTCGGCCTTATGAATCCCACCGGTGTTGGGCCAAACCCTGGCCAGCTTCTTGTTAGTCAGATTCAGGAACTTACTCAGATGGTTCAGGATCTGTCCCTCCGGGTGAGGTCACAGGAAGATCTGTTACGGACTTCCCCGAGGGTCATCCCTGAACCAAAAATGCATCTGCCTGACCGTTTTTCTGGGGATAGAAAACAGTTTTTTAATTTTAAAGAATCTTGCAAACTGTATTTTCGTTTAAGACCAGTTACCTCAGGTACAGAGGCTCAGCGGGTTGGGATTATTATTTCTCTACTTCAGGGGGATCCTCAGACCTGGGCTTTTGGTTTAAAGACAGACGATCCGGCCTTATCGTCTGTAGACGCCTTTTTAAAATCTTTAGGGCTATTGTATGACGACCCTGATAGAGAGGCGTCCGCAGAAAGTCAGTTGCGTGCTCTTAGACAGGGTAGGAATCCCGCAGAGAATTATTGTACGGAGTTTCGCCGTTGGTCGAACGACTGTGGCTGGAATGACCCAGCCCTGCGCAGTCAGTTTCGCCTCGGCTTATCTGAATCTATAAAAGACAGTCTCCTCCAGTATCCCGCTCCTGAGACCCTCGATAACCTCATGGAGCTATCTATTAAAATAGATCGTCGGCTCAGAGAGCGGAGGGCTGAAAAAGGGGCATTTGTCGGGTCCTCTCCCTGGGTTCCTTCCATTCCTGTAGACATAGAGGAGCCTATGCAGATTGGTCTCTCCAAATTGTCTCCGGAAGAAAGAACCAGGAGGCAAAATTATGGTCTGTGTTTATACTGCGGAGGTAAGGGACATTTTGCCCGTAGTTGTCCAAACAAGTTGGGAAACTTCCTGACCAAGTGAGTTGTGAGGGGGTTCACTTTGGTCTGCAGCTCATCTCCTCAAATAATTCACTGTTGGTTCCTGCTAAAGTTTCCTATGGCAGCCTCTGTTCCTCGGTCTCTGCTTTTGTGGACAGTGGAGCTGCAGGAAACTTTATGGATTTAACATGGGCCAAGGCCTTAGGTATTCCTCAGCTAACCTTGGGTAGGTGTATCACCATGCATGGTTTAGATGGGAGTCCTTTATCCAATGGGGTTATTTCTCTATGTACACCTCCTGTTTTGCTCTCGGTGGGAGCTCTGCATTCTGAAAAAATTGAGTTTTTCCTTACCCATTGTCCAGCAGTTCCTGTGGTTCTGGGTCATCCTTGGCTGGCCTTTCATAATCCCATCATTAATTGGCAGTCTGGGGAGATCCTACAATGGGGTACCATCTGTGATAAAGAATGTATTACGCTTCCTATCCGAGTAGCTGCCGCCAGTTCCGCACATATTCCTGGGGAATACCAGGATTTTGTTGATGTGTTTTCCAAGGGCAATGCGGATATTTTGCCTCCCCATAGGCCTTATGATTGTGCCATTGAGTTAATTCCTGGTGCCACGTTGCCTAAAGGAAGGTTATATGCATTGTCTGGTCCTGAAACGGTGGCCATGAATGAGTATGTGAAAGAAAGCCTTGGGAAAGGGTTTATCAGGCCATCTAAATCCCCTTTAAGTGCAGGTTTCTTCTTCGTAGAGAAGAAGGATGGTTCTCTCAGACCCTGCATTGACTTTAGAGCTTTGAATAAGATCTCAGTAAAGAATACTTACCCTCTGCCGCTGATCTCTGTCCTCTTTGATCAGCTACGTTCGGCTGTTATTTTTTCTAAGATTGATCTTAGAGGAGCATATAACCTCATCAGAATCAGGTCAGGGGATGAGTGGAAAACGGCATTTAGTACTCAGTCGGGCCACTATGAGTATCTGGTCATGCCATTCGGCCTATCTAACGCTCCGGCAGTTTTCCAGGATCTCATTAATGATGTGCTCCGTGAGTTTCTGGGAAGATTCGTCGTGGTCTATTTAGACGATATTTTGATATATTCTGACTCCGTGGAACAACATGTTACCCAGGTGCGTCAGGTGCTAAAGAGATTACGTGAAAATCACTTATATGCCAAGCTGGAGAAGTGTGAATTTCATGTCACGGAAGTATCCTTTTTAGGGTACATTATTTCCCCTCGGGGATTCCGAATGGAACCAAAAAAGCTCCAAGCCATCCTTAGTTGGGCGCAACCCACCAATTTAAAAGCAATTCAGCGCTTTTTAGGGTTTGCAAACTACTATAGAAGATTTATTCACTCTTTCTCTGACCTAGTTGCTCCCATTGTGGCACTTACTAAGAAGGGAGCAGATCCTACCAATTGGTCATGTGAAGCGGAGTTATCTTTTCAGGCCTTGAAACAAGCCTTTGTCTCAGCCCCTGTCCTTAGACATCCCAACCCAGAATTACCTTTCATTGTTGAGGTGGATGCCTCGGAGGTTGGAGTAGGGGCTATCCTTTCTCAGAAGGATCCAGATTCCCTTGAGTTACATCCTTGTGCCTTTATGTCCAGGAAATTCTCATCTGCAGAATCCAACTACGATGTTGGTAACCGGGAATTGCTGGCTATTAAATGGGCTTTCGAGGAGTGGAGACATTGGCTTGAAGGAGCTACCCACACCATTTCAGTTTTGACTGATCACAAAAATCTTCAATACATTGAATCGGCTAAACGACTGAATGCCCGACAGGCTCGTTGGGCTTTATTTTTTACTCGTTTCAAATTCATTATCACCTTCAGACCAGGTTCCAAGAATACCAAGGCAGATGCCCTGTCACGCAGTTTCCTTCCGGTTCAAGACAACAGTCCTGTTACTCCCATACTTCCGCCTTCAGTCATTCAGGCAGGTCTCACACAGGATGTATTTTCCCAATTAAAACTGCTTCAACATCAAGCTCCGGGAAATACTCCTGCTAGTCGTCTTTTTGTTCCTGAGTTTTTGAAAGCAACTGTTTTGGCGGAATTTCATGATAGCAAAGTTGCAGGGCATCCGGGAATCGCTAAGACTTTGGAATTAGTATCCCGCTCAGTATGGTGGCCTGGTCTTTCCAAAGACATTAAAGAGTTTGTTTTTTCGTGTCAGGTCTGTGCACAGCATAAAGTTCCCCGTTCTTTGCCTATTGGTCAACTTATGCCCTTGAAAGTTCCTCTTAGGCCATGGTCGCATATCTCCATGGATTTTGTGGTGGATCTCCCTCTGTCAGCCGGATGCCGAGTCATATGGGTGGTAGTGGACCGTTTTAGCAAGATGGCCCATTTTATTGCTCTTCCCCGATTGCCATCTGCCCAGGGATTGGCAGTCTTGTTCCTCCGTCATGTTTTCAGACTCCATGGGTTACCCACTGATATTGTTTCTGACAGGGGTCCACAATTCATTGCGCAATTTTGGAGGTCTTTTTGTGCTTCGTTAAAAATGAAATTATCTTTAACCTCCGGCTATCATCCACAATCCAATGGACAGACTGAGCGAGTTAACCAATCTCTAAAACAATATTTGCGTTTGTACTCGGCCAAACTCCAAAATGACTGGTCTGAGTTTCTTCCATTGGCGGAGTTTGCTTATAATAATGCCTTTCATTCCTCCACCAATGTGTCTCCATTTTTTGCAGTTTTTGGTTTCCACCCCAGAGCTAATTCATTTTTTCAACATTCCTCTGTCTCCTCTCTGGCCCTGACCTCTCATCTTAAACTTATTTGGAAAAAAGTGCACCTGGCTCTCAGAAAAGCAGCTTTCCGGGAAAAATTTTTTTCTGACAGGCTCCGGCGGCCGTGCACTTTTAAAGTAGGAGACAGGGTGTGGTTGTCGACTCGCAACATCAAACTTCGACAAACCTCAGCCAGATTGGGTCCTAGATTTATTGGACCATTTCTCATTATCAAAAAAGTCAATCCAGTTGCTTTCCGGTTACGTTTACCAAAAACTTTACGGATCGGAAATACCTTCCATTGCTCATTGCTTAAACCATATGTTTCGTCCAGCAGATTTCCTCGTAAAAATCTCAGGGGAGATCACCAGTTAATGTACAGGGTCAGCAAGAGTTCTTGGTTGAGAAGGTTCTCGATTCCAAGTTGTCCCGGGGTCGGCTTTATTTTTTGGTGCATTGGAGAGGTTATGGGCCAGAGGAAAGGTCGTGGGTCCTGGATGAAGACCTTCATGCCCCAAAGCTCAAAAAAGCATTTTTTCGTGAATTTCCTCGGAAACCTGGCTTTAGGGGTTCCTTGACCCCTCCTCAAGGGGGGGGTACTGTTAGGCGCCGGGGTCCGCTCGGCCGTGCGGCCCGGCGCCTAGCAACCAGGCTCCCTGGCAACGCTAAGACGCCGGGCGCACGGAGCCGCTCTGACCTTAGCAACGGGGACGCCACGTTCAGCCGCGTTCCCCGTTGCTGGGTCTATTCTCATTACCCTGATTATGTGCTGGCCGTGCAGCATGCAAGCTGCACGGCATTTCTATTTGATTGTCCTGTCTGGATCTTGATTGGAGGGTGCCTGAATAAAGGCACCCTCAGGACTTCTTACAGACGCCGGTGATAGCTTCCTGTTTGCTTGTGTCTGCTGCAGAGAGTTCCCAGTCCCGGTCCTTTTGGTTGTTCCTGTCCTCAGAGATCCTGTACTCGGAAGTTACCATCTGTTCCTGGAGTCTGACCGAGCACCTTTAACATCTGGTGGTGTCGTGAGTCGCGGCGCAGCCGTGTGTTGCGGCTTGTCCGCTTCTGTTTATTATTTTGTTTAATTGTGTTCTGGAGCTTTGCGGAGGATTCCGCTTCCACAGATCCACTCTGGTGTCCGGCGGTGCCGGATAGGAGTGTCGGATCAGTGGATCTTTGGTTGTCCTTTTTCCTGGCGGCTAGTCCGCACATACCTTTTGATTTAGTTAGTTAGCTTGTAACCCCTGGCCTGGTTGCTTAGTCAGAGGGCCCCTTGTTATCACCCTGTCTCGGACTTCCCCTTGTCTCCCTTTAAGACCTGCGGGGGCATCGGGGTTGGGCAGACATAATCCGCCCTTCGAACGCGGCTGCCATGGGCTCAAGCAACCATAGTCTCGCAGGGGATTTCTGATTACACGGGCGAGACAACGGAGTTAGGGCGCCAGGGGTTACTAGGCTATCCAGCTCCCACAACCAGCTTGTTTTCCTGTACTCAGATCCCTGCCATAAGATCTCCTCCGGTCTGGAGTACAGGAATCATAACACAAAGATTATGGATGTTGAGATATCAGAGTCAGGATCTGTTTCCTTCCCATCTGACTGACTGGAGTGCTTTGCTAGGACCTGGTCACTATTGACCTTACTTGAGGCTGAGACTCTCTGAACCACACCCGGGGCAGTGACTTTCTGAACCCCACCCGGGGCAGTGACTTTCTGAACCCTACCCAGGGCAGTGACTTTCTGAACCCTACCCGGGGCAGTGACTTTCTGAACCCCACCCGGGGCAGTGACTTTCTGAATCCCACCCGGGGCAGTGGTCTCCGGGAACCCCGCTGGGGCAGTGGCCTCCGGGAACCCCGCTGGGGTCAGCACCTCAGATTCTTTTACTGGGACCGAGCCGTCGGCCTCCCCCACTGGGACCGAGCCATCGGCCTCCCTCTCTGAGTCGATAATTATCAAAACTTCTCCCGGGACTATGACTTCCGGGACTTTTGCTGAATCTATAACCTTCAGCACCTCCACTAATGCTACGCCTCTTAAGTTCTTTCCTAAGGAAGCGACCTCTAGACCCTTCTTAGAGGTTGCGTCTCTCGAGACCCCACTTGGGGATATTACTTCAAAGATCCCTTCTGGGGTTTTGCTTCTCGAGTTCCCTTCTAGAACTATGGTTTCAGATACCCTTTCTGGGGTTGCGCTCTTCAAGTCCCTACCTGGACTAACAGCTTCTGAGACCCCTTCTGGTATGGAAACCTGAGCTAAAATATTTGATATCCCTCTATAAGCTAGAGCATCGGGTACCGCTCCAGCACTCTGGGCATCGGGTACCGCTCCAGCACTCTGGGCATCGGGTACCGCACCAAGATCCTGAGCATCGGGCACCTCTCCAGGACCCTGGGCAACGGGCACCACTCCAGGAACCTGGGCAATGGGCACCACTCCAGGAACCTGGGCAACGGGCACCACTCCAGGAACCTGGGCAACGGGCACCACTCCAGGACCCTGGGCAACGGGCACCACTCCAGGACCCTGGGCAACGGGCACCACTCCAGGACCCTGGGCAACGGGCACCACTCCAGGACCCTGGGCAACGGGCACCACTCCAGGACCCTGGGCAACGGGCACCACTCCAGGACCCTGGGCATCGGGCACCACTCCAGGACCCTGGGCATCGGGCACCACTCCAGGGGCTTGCAACTCTGCTTCAACAGGAACCTCAAGAGAGGAGAGAAACATTCTCTTTTGATTCCTAAATCTATAATGGGGCTCCCTTGCCCAAGGACCCCAATTATAGGACAGAGAGCTTTTTAGTGTGGGTTGTGTGACAAGTACCTCTGCCACAGTAGAGACAGGAGTAGGTCTTGTATCCTGACTCAACTTGGCCAGAGGGCAAGACTCGTCACCACACTTTGGCTTGCGCAACTCACAGGTCTGCAGATAGTGGCCTAAACCCCCACAATATAGGCATAAGTTTAAGTTTCTGCGATGCAGACGCTCCTCTTCTGAGAGCCTGGGCCGCAGAAAACTTTTAAACATTTTCTCTTCAATTAAACCAGAGGATTCTCTTGTCACCATACTGTGAACAAGAGTCTCTTTAGAGATAGATGTACTCTCAACGACTTCTGGCAAGATAAGCAAGATTTTAGTCAGAAGGTTTTGCAGTTGCTTTAGGGATTGCTGCAAAACTTCTAGTCGCTCTGGTCTCAAAGCACTGAAAACAGAGTTCAGGGCTGCGAGAGATGCCTGCAGGGCTTGCATAGTAGACATAGGAGGATTTAAAACTAGACAAGACTAGACAAGGCAGGACTAGACAAGGCAGGACTAGACAAGGCAGGACTGAATTTTTGCTAAACAAAACAAGACTTTTTTTTTTTTTTTAAACACCGGACTGGATTCTAAACACCGGACTGGATTCGACTGGATTCTAAACACCGGACTGGATTCTAAACACCGGACTGGATTCTAAACACCGGACTTGATTCTGCACACTGAATTCTAGACAGGACTGGATTCTAAACACCGGATTGGATTCTGCACACTGAATTCTAGACAGGACTGGATTCTAGACTAGACACTGGACTGGGCCAAAAAAGAAAAAAAGTTTTATTTCTTTTTTGTGGTATGGCTGGTGATAATGTTATGATTCCAATACTCTGGTCTGAGGAGATCTTATTGCAAGGACCGGAGCACTGGAACGTAATGCTGGGAAAGGGGAATGGAAAGGGAATAGCCCCTGGCGCCCTATCTCCGTTGTCTCGCCCGTGCTGTCAGTACACTCTTGCGAGTCTATGGTTGCTTGAGCCCATGGCAGCCGCGTTTGAAGGGCGGATTACGTCTGCCCAACTTCGATGCCCCCTCAGGTCTTAATGAGAGACAAAGAGTGTACCGAGACAGGGTGATAACAAGGGGCCCTCTTACTGAAACAACCAAAGCCAGGGGCTACTAACTAGCCTAAAACTAAATGTATGTGCAGCTTGCCGCCAAAGGAAAAGAACAACAAAGGAAATGCTGACCACACGCCCACACAATACTTTTGTGTACCGGCGGTGACAGCATAAGCAGAATCCTCTGCAAAACACCAGTGACAGAAATAATAATGGAATACAGCGGCCTAGGCCGACGGACGCGGCAGAGCCGCTACTCACGGAACCGGTACGAATACTGGCAAACGGACAGGAACTCCCAATGCTGCTGACTCTTAGAACTGGAGGACAGGCAGAATCCCAAACGAAAAGACCGGTGGACACCAAGAAGCCAGAAACTTGACCAGGCACAGGCAAAGGCACTGGACCTCAGGACAGGAACGCCTCACGGCAGGACACGGGATCAGACATAGGAATCGACACAGGGACTGACTCAGGAATCGACACAGGAAGCTCAGGAACTAGCAGGAACCAAGCTCAGAACTCAAGCAGACCGGATACCCAGAAATATCACCAGCATCTGTGAATTGCAGTCAGCCAGCATATAACAGAGAGGCCTAATTAATAATCTCATGCAGCTGCCCTGTTGCATGACTCCAAACTGACAAGATGCAATTAGCAGCCAGGTGAGGCTGAACACATGGGAACAAGCTGCAATTACACAGACTCACCAGCGGCAGCAGACAAGAGTATTCTAAAACAGAGCAACAGGAAATCTTGGCATGCAAGACAACTTTATAAACATAAAATAGGAATGAACCACTACCTGTGGTTCATAACATCTTTCTATTTTATATTCTTTTTTTATAAAGTTACCAATGAATTTATTTAACCCATGCCATAGTCAATTACAAATAGTTTCAATTGGGCCTAGTGACAGTAAATGGTGACATAAGTGAATACTTGATGTAAGGGAATTACACACAGATATAAAAAAAAAGTTTTTTCTTCTTCTTTCCTAGGATTTGTTAACCCTCTACTAGGGTAGGATAGGCATTGAAATGTTAATTAACTTGTGTAACTACTTTCTTGTACAAGCAAGGCAAATATCTTTGATATGCAAATCATAGAGGCCCTGAGAGAAACTAGTCATTCAGTGTGCCCACAAATGGGTGAGGGGTTTCATAGAAGTGCAGTATATAGTGTGTGTGTGTGTGTGTGTGTGTGTGTGTGTGTGTGTGTGTGTGTGTGTATATATATATATATATATATATATTATTATAATTATGTGTGTATTTATATCAGTGTATGTTCTGCAAGATAGCTATCCAATCTGAATCATAGCATTTAAATTATAGATTATTGCAGTCGTTATAGATCTGTGTGAAATCGGATACATTTATTTGCTATATATATATTTGAATTAGTGTGTTAAGGGAGTAATTATAAAAACATTTAGGTTTATACGGAACAAGTGTGTGTTGTGTTAGTGAGTAATAGTAGTTTTATTGCTCACATTTATCGAGATAGTGTGGTTTATTGAATGGCGAACGCACGTTTGTACACGTGGCACAGTACGTGAGGACAGCGTACAGAGGCACACACGTGGCGTAGAGACACGCACGGTCGCGTGTTTACGCAAGATTGCATAGAGTTGTGAGCGCAAAATATAACCGCACAATAGGAGTTCAAGTTAAGGCAGGATAGAATACATTTAATACTATAGCACATAACTACCCGATTTCAACAGCAGATTAATGTAAGACTTTGTTTAAACTGTCCTGCCTCTGGGTTAAAACCATCAATCAAAGGAAATAATATTTTTCTGTACAGAAAAGAAAAACACTGTGTATCTGAGTGAGTGAAAGTAGGAGTGATTGTATTGAACCTGGAAGAATCGGATTGTTGTGGAAACACTGGGTTAGTAGAGGCCCGGCGGCGTAAGACCCGCTACCTTACGTGAATACAGGAATAGAGAAATATGCAAGTCGTGAGGAGACTTGCACAGGAGCGTGATAGGGAATTGTGAATTGTGATAGAAATGTGAATGGAAGTAAAGGTTTTTTGTTACGCTCCAGCTGAGGAGCGCAGCTTGTGAATTCGACTCCCGCGATCGTACGGCATATAAATAACAAGTATCTATAGGCCGTGCGATTGAACCGCACGTCCGTGTGTTCTACACAGTACAATGCGCTGTGGAAAGCATATGCAGACGTGATTGTGTAAACAAGGGGTTTTTCGCTGATTACGTCAGGAAATCTTCCTGGTGGAAGTCCATTGGAAAGGGTGAGCAATAGTTATTGAAGTTTTCTATATTTCACCCTACAAAAATTCCAGTGGAAAGATACTGAAAAGGAATTTTTCGCTGCCTTTCTCAGAAAAATATTCCAACAGAACCTCCACCGAAAGAAATTACGGTGCTGTAAGGTCTGATAGGAGCCCAAAGTTGGGTACATCGCGATCCACTATTGACAGTGTATCGTAGTACTGGCCAGCGGGGGCGAGAGCGGGTGAAGAGCGCTCGGAGAACTTTCACCGTCTGCTTGCATTGTGCATTTTGGTGTTTGTGGTAGAGGACCCACAATGGGAGCCAGTTGCTCAAGTGAGAGACGTTCAGCAGCCAGGGTTCAGGATGGAGAGCTAAGGCCAAGAGGGTCAGCTCGGTTTATAATGTGTGGGAAATATGGTCCACACACAGAGGCTTTTTGCAATAAATGGGTATGTATGACTGCGGGGGATAGGGCATCATTCCCTAAGGTTGGTGAGTTTGATCCTGAGGTATTGCAGATAGTATGTCTAACCAAAGTCATATAAGACAAGTACGGAAATATAAGAACAGTTTGAACATGTAGCAACAATAAACAAGTAGAAAAAAAAGAGAAAGCAAGTACACCGCCATATGTAGATGTGGAAGCAGTTACGGCCAGCATACAAACTATAGATAAAAATAAAAAATATGAAAAATATGAATGTAACCTATATATGTACTAATGAATGTCGAAGTTTTATTTAGGAGGAGAAGGCGACCTGACTGGTTTCAGCCATTTCTCATGCACTGAGGAGTATCCAACCGGTAGAAGAAGAGCAGTAGCCTGCAGGGGAAGTGGCTGAGACCAGTGGAACTGGTAAGTATGGAGTCATTCGTGTACATATATAGTATAACCCAAAAATAAATAAAAAAAATCAAGAAAGTAACGTCAGAAATGGAGAAAATCCTGCCCGCACATTAGTATTTGCCAGTAGGAAAGCGGACAGAGACAAGGTAACCCCCGGTTATTTTTTTAGTTACCATATATATATATATATATATACACTGTACAATGTGATATATTGAATACATATCCTTTTAATAACAAATATATACATCAATGAGCTTTGGAACTCAGATAATGTGAGGGTGTATTGTTTTCTCTTATGGGATGTAGTGTTTTGCGATGTATAGCGCACATTCATAGCACATGGTAATAAGATGCGCAGGCGTCCACAGCATATATTAGAGCTGGCATTTTAAATATTTGTTAGAAAATAATTTGACTTGAACAAAAATAAATTAAAAGCATGATTACAGCATCTAAAATATTGTCTCTTTTTTATTCTTCTTTGCCCAATTCATCTTTTTGTGAACTGAAATCTTGAGCCTTGCTTAATACGTCGTTTTTTTAAATACATTATTTTTTTTCTATTTTGTGCTGTGTCATCCCAGTATACATCCAGAGACTGCAGCTGCTCCGTCCATCTAGGGGTGTTCTGTCAGTCCCCCCAAAATAAAATACATATAGTATACATCCAGGCTTGCTCCGTCCATTTCAGGGAGCTGTGTCCGTAGCTCATATTCTTATGTTATGACTTATTGTCCTATTTTCAGAATTCTTCTTATCACCACATTGTGATTAATACAAATAATATTATTAATAATAATTATTAATTAACTAAATTCTAATTAAATGAATCTAACTAACCTTGTGCATATAAAAGATATCTTTGAGGAACAGAAGAACTTAATCCTAATTTGAAAATAATTTTTAACGGATGATTACAGCATTTAAAAATATATTGTTTGCTGCCCACTGCTGTCGCTTAGCTTAGTCATCCAGCTACCTCGGTGCAACCTTTTGGCCTAAACTGGATAAATACAATATTGTGAGGTGTGAGGTGTTCAGAATAGACTGGAAATGAGTGGAAATGAATGTTATTGAGGTTAATAATACTGTAGGAACAAAAACACCACCAAATTCTGTTATTTAAGCTGAACCAATTCAGATCCAAAACACAAAGGAGATCAAGATCCAAAACCAACGCACAAAATCTGAAAAATGGCCCAGCGCTTACCCCTTACTAGATACAATGTTTTTTTTTAATGTACCCCTCATTTAAATGTTTCATAGTAATAGTGGACACAAAACAACAACCACATAAATGGATATGCTATATTTTTTGCCTGACTAAATAAATAATATTACATAAACTTATTGTAGAAGGTTTGTCCCATCTCCAACATGCATACACAGTAGAGCGAGGGTGCGTGCCCCATCATCACCCACTGCTAGGGACAGGCCCTAGCCTAGCAGGGGTACCCAGCTAAGTATGTGTGTGTGGCAGTAATGTACAGTCAATGTAGGCAAGGGAGACAGAGCTTCACCTGTCCTACTCCGGTATACTCCAGAGTTTTGACTATAAAATGATTAGAATAATGGAAAGAAGATATTTCTAACTTATAAATATCAAGTTTGTATTATTCATATCATCTTTGTATTATTCATATAATTTTTATAGTCAAAAGTCACCACCAAATCATATGTGTGTGTGTAAATATGGCTCTGATACTAGCCCGTGCCTCCCCAGCCACTGACCTCATCGCACCTCACTGGGGGGTGTGGGGTGGAAAAAGAATGGGACAGTTCTGATCAGCAGAGGGGGTGGAGCAGTGGATAGAGAGAGCAGGCAGGACAGAGTACGGTGAGGCCATATCAGGTGGCGCTATTTCCTAATCCTAATGCATGTCTGATCAGTGGAGTAAATTCGTCCCAGTTGCTCAGAGGCAAGATAAATATTGGTGTGCCCCCCCCCCTATATTTAGATAAGTAAGAGAGTGTGTGTGTGTGTGTGTGTGTGTGTGTGTGTGTGTGTGTGTGTGTGTGTGTGTGTGTGTGCGCGTGTGTATGGAGTGTTCTGAAAAAAGAATGTTTATACTGTATATATACATTTCATTGTCTTTTATTTTAAATCACACATTTCTTAGCAGTCATACCCGGGAATAGAATCCATGACCTGTTTCACTGACAGCAGACACTTCACTGATGGAACTATTTGCTCCTGTACAGTAAGCATGAGAATACTAACTATATGAAGTTACATGTAATTGTCAGAGAAGTAACTTCATATAGTTAGAATTCTCATATTTCCTATACAGGAGCAAACAGCTTGCATCAGTAAGGTGTCTGCTTCCAGTGTAATAGGTCATGGTTTCTAATCCTGGGTATGTACTTGTAAAATGTGTACCTACAGTATAATAAAAAGGGTGTGAGTTGTAAGGTGCAGGGACCAGTGAGGAAGTCGGCCATTGAAGAGTTAGCGGCAGCTATCAATTAACTTATTTCAATGGTGTCACAGAATGGGAGGAGAAGTGCCCCCCTTCAGAGCAGGAGCCCGGCGGCAGATGACTCCGTTGCCTTCCAGAGTTACACCTCTGTGTCTGATGTCTTCCGATGGGGAAGTGAAAACACTGGTCCCAAATCCAATAACCAGAGGAGGCAGCACTCATAGGACCACACAGAGAAAATAAACGTTTTGACGTTTCAGAACAACATTTATCTTTTCATCCTTAAGGCCCATACACACTTGACGATAAAATGAGCGACGTCGTTCATTTCAGCCCTCATCAACGACGTCGCTCATTATATCGTCAAGTGTGTATGCATCCGACGACCACCGATGCGCGGCCCCGCGGGACGTTAACGACCCTCGCTTATCTGTGAAGCATGTATGCTCAATTTCCACTATGGTCGTTACCGACCAGAGACGTCGTTGAATGTGTATGGTGTGAACGACCAACGACCAAGCCACTGTTCACCAGCCCTGTTCCCAGCTCATTATTTTAATAAACTGTTCAGCTTGGATGCTTCAACGATGAATGGTCTTTGGTCTTTGGTCGTTGGTCTTTGGTCGTTGGTAGTGTGTATGCTCATGTCGTTTGCTCAGCTGTTCAAGGGAAGTTCAAGGGAAGTCGTTAACGACGGTCGTTAACGACGTGTGCATCGTCAAGTGTGTATGGGCCTTAAAAGAAAGAACTACTGTTCTAAAATGTCTGAGCTTTTAAGTCTATTAGTCTATGTGTGGTCCTGTAAGTGCCGCCGCCTCTGGATTATTATATGAATAAATATATGTGTGTGTGTATATATATATATATATATATATATATATACATGTCACAGGTCCGGCACTCCAAACTTAACAATGTAGCTAAGCCGGTGCCCTCACAGAAAAATACAAGCAAATACACAGGTGCGGCACTCAGGCATTCCAAGATCATAAAAGCAAGCGGAAGCTTATGTAGATCAACGTTTCAATATTTATAATATTGTCATCAGGATTACAAGAAAGAATTACAAACATACCTTTGTAGCAGTGCCAGATTAAGGTCCACATGGGCCTGGAGCAGAGATTAAGGTAGGGCCTATTATGTGCCGTCGCAGGTAGTGTCGTAGAGAAGTTCTCCCGGGTGGGAAGAGGGAGTGTAGTGACATACTATGGGGTCAATTCATTATCCTTAAAATGTCACAATTTCTACAGTCCCCAGAAAATGTAGAAATTGTGACGTTCATCAAACTCTGTAAAAGCATTTTTTGGGAGTTTGATCGGGAAAATGTTCTCCTAAAATGACGAGCAGACCCTAATCCCTTCACATGCTGCTGTTTACGTGGAAGCTTGTGCAGTGGTAGGGGGTGTGAGGTAGCCGCGGCTGCAGTGTGATCTCTGCAGCCGGGCAGCCCCCTCAAATAGCAGCACAGCTAAATGGGGAGGGGTGGCGCCACTCCACTCACTGCCGGGCAGCCCGGCGCCACATTACTGCGCTACCTTCCCGCACCACCGTACGGTGCTACCTTCCAACACCACATCACTGTGCTACCTTCCAACACCGCATTACTGCGTTACCTTCTGTCAAAGTCAGAAAAATATCACGATGCACACTGCCATATTTGCACCTCATATGTGTCCCTGCTGCGCATGCGTGCGCTCTCCCGTGCGTGCGCATACTCGCTGTTGCGGGCACCCGCAGGCGCACGGTATGCGCATTTACGGTAGAGATTGTATGCGTCTAGCGGGCGACTCTTTCGTTACATATTTCCACTATATAATGTATTTTGTAGATCATGGTCCCTTTGATAGATTCTGAAAGTTTGGTTAATGTAGCATGTTCATGGACAGAGAAATCCCTCTTTGTTTGATACGAAGGGTCAGACAGGAGTAATACTGTGGTGTTTAGTATCCATCGGAAGAGTATTTAATTAGCAATATTCCGGTGTTGGTTTGAAGCGGATTAATTGCTCGTGCGAATAGTTATGGACATAAGAAGTTTATGTCCATTTACTATTATTTGCACTTACTTATTCATGCGTCGGGAAACCCAGTTTCCCACCCACCTGAGCAGTTGGAAATCGTCACAGCCCACCTGTATGAATCAACCTATGACCTTTTGTTATGATGCGAGGAGGAATTCCTGTGTCCAATGAACAATGAGATTGTAGGGACCATTGAATTGTATTGTGTGTGGGGCATAAATAGACAAGCCGATCACATCCAGCTCACTCTTCAACGGTTCTCATTGCTGAAAATCGGGAGCTGGATGTCCAGAGGCGCATGCGATCGTTCCCCTTGTGCGTAAGTTTTCTCCGCAATCATATTGTCTTTCTTGTTATTATGGGCCATATCTCTCTCTCTCTTCTCTTTCTCTAGTATTCTCTTAAACGTAATAGTATTGTATTGTATTTACTGTGTAGTTATCTGGTTAGTTAGTCTATGTTATATTGTAGTGTATGACTTGTAATTGTATTATTCTTTTTCAAGTATAACATTCATATTAGGCGTTAGACCCTAAGCACGGTATTTGTGTATTTCTTATAGTGTTAAGTATTCTCAGAGCGTCGGTGACGTTCGAACAGCTTTTAAGTTAATAAGGTTACACGGTGTTGCATCTACACTCAATTTCTGCACCAAGGTTTACTGCATAATACACTGTTTTATGGTATAGTTACAAAGGTTTAACATTGTGAGCGTCTGTGCCGCTGGTGATCTCCTCGTGGTCTTGAGCGTTCGCATCGCTATAGCAAATCATTACGTTAGTCGGCAGCCAATAGTGTGCCTGCCTGTGATCTCTTGGCCGTGAGCGAACGTGACGCTTGAGCGTCTCGACCTCGGCTAAGCGATTGCTACGCAACGTGCGTACCCTTACGGTACTCCATACGTCAATAGCGTACAGTGTTCTTAGACCTCATAAAGGGTTTTAAATAAGATAAATATTTAGCTTTATCAATTGGCGGCTCGTCCTGTCCTTCACATATCTCTGCTAGGTAATTTCAGCAGACATTATCCAGCAGCAAAGGGCGGGAGGTCATATTCCTCGTAGTGCTGTTTGGATAAGCGTCTGCTTCGCTTAGTAAAGGGTGCTGAAGGAATCCGGAACCGGAGGTAAGAACAAAACGCTAGTGTCTTTTAAAACTGTTTATTTCTATCTTGCGTACGCACGCACATATCTGCATTTCTTTTCATTCGTGTATTTTCATATATCACTCTCCTGTTTGCCATTTTATAATTGATAAAACGTGCTAAGAGAGATTTGTCGCTATTTCATAGTTAAAGTGTAAATGTAATATATAAAGGGATAAAGTGTAAAACCCACACGCAACTCTACCTAAGGTATAAGGAGAGATTGGTGTGTTGCGCGGTAGACGATCGAGGATCATCTACATTGATAAAACGTGTTAGTTGTGTTACGGTGGATATTTGCTTTGCGTACACGTGTCTCTAACAAAGGGTGAGACTCGCGTACGCAACTCAAAGGCCGACGCACGCAGCGTAAATTACGCAACGGAGCGTCCGGGTACGCCCACGTAACTCAAAATCACGCGATAGTGTTGATTTTCAACAGGCGATAAATAGCGCAATAGGCGGTAAGTAGCGCAAGTCTATTTTAGTGTCCGAAATTTAGATTAACAGATCCTTCTCCAAATTCACAACACATCTGGTCTAAAGAAAATTTCTGCGCAGAAATAGAAATAGAAACAAAAGTGTACATGTGGTGAGTGAGTGTTTTGTATATGTAAGTTTATACAATTTTCCAGGTTGAACCACAAGAAGTCGAGTTCTCGCAGAGGTACATGCATGTAAGTGTCGTACATGGTGGCGAGGGAGGCATCCCTTGTTAAATATAAAATTTGAGCAGTAGAGTATAGTAGACCAGGAGGTCATACTACAGACCAGGAGGTACAGACCAGGAGGTCCAGGTACACCAGACTAAGAAGTCTGCCATAAATAAGAGAAAAGGGCACAACCCAGGGGGTTGGTGCAAAACCCATATAGGCCAATAAAGCTCTGGCTGAAGGAATTTGCAGCCGAAATTTTCGATTCCACTGGTCGCTCAGCACATAAGATTAGTTGCTTATGTGCTGAACGATTGTACCGCACGTAATTGTGTACATTAGTTAATCTGACCAGTACCATTTGTGTACGAACCCGGTCATAAAACTATTTGTACACTCTGATGTGATTTGTGTAATTTTTTATTTTCTGAAGGGAAGTTCGCTGGTCACTCAGGAATTGTCCAACAACCAATAGTTACTGGAAAGAGTAAGTGTTCTGCGGATATCCCTCGCATGTTCCAGTAAATAGAGGTTCATAGGGGCCCTGGGTCGAGTACGCCAGCGCTAAGGCAGTGTGTGGGTCGTATTGGTCGGCGTGGGCGAGTGAGTGGGGTACTCGGTAAACCGCCACCGTCAGCCTATCGTGAACATTTTGGTTTTTGTAAGGGTTCGCTGAAGACCCTGATTGAAGGTCAGAGGTGGTGAAAGCAACGCCTGCAAGTTATGGGGGCCAATTGTTCAGGAAGGGGGCGATCAACCTCGGTTCGGGTTGATTCAGTAAACCGACCAGTCGGGTCGGCAAGGTACGTAATGTGTGAAAAATATGGTTCACATACAGAGGTTTTATGTGATGAATGGGAGAGAATGACAGTGCATGACGGGGAGAAATTCCCAAGAGTAGGTAGCTTTAGCCCAGAAGTGTTGCAAAATTTAAGGAGGAGGATATGTCTCATTAAATCAACAAAGAGACGAATCCAACATTATGATTATTTGCAGTTATGGCAACAGGAGGGTGAAATACAGAGAGGATTGGCTCTGGCGGCGGGATCTAATCCTATCAAGAAATTGATAGCGACGGCCCCGCCGCCACCATACATATCAGGAGAGAAATTGGTTGTGGAGAATGACGCATTAGGGTGTAACAAACAAACACTTAGCAACTGTGTAAATGTTAATAAGTTAACTAATGCAAGTATTAACCCGTGCAAGTTGTACCCTGTTTTGAACTTTCCCCAGGAGTGTGATCAAGAGGACGAATCGGCAACAATATCAGCGCTCTCTCTAGCAGCCACCATAGCAGAGACAACAGTAGGCACGGCTCCACCCACGAGATTAGTAACAAAAGCCCCTAGCGGAGGGATAGGTGAGGTCGTATCTACAGGTAAGTACGGCACCATACACTATGCTGAAACCATTTCACCACAGGCTGTAGAACCTACACAGAGTGATGTTAGTAGACTTAATCCTGTTAGGGTAATAGCAGTGCCAAATGGGAAAACTGACACGACAGGAATCACACCTGTTAGGAACATTGCCATGTACAGCCCATTTTCCCGAATGGAATTAAGAACCATAGTGTCCGAATTCCCTGATCCTAGAAAAGACTTAGTTGCTAGCCAGAAATACATCAGAGACCTAGGGAACACTTTAGAGCCCAATAACAAAGACTGGCAGGTATTGCTGAGGGCATGTTTACCCTCCAATGTCGACGCAGCTCAATTTTTAGCTGACTGTGGATTAGATCAGGATGTACCTCTTACAGATGTGTACAACAAAGATAACGTAAAAAGAATACGTTTACAGTTAAAGGAGTATTTTCCAGCGGTAGTTAAGTGGAACAAGATTTTCTCCATTAGACAGAAAGAGTCAGAAACTGCTGCAGAATATTTTCACAGGGCATTACTAGAAATGGCAAAATACACAGGTATAGAAGACATTAAAACGAACATAAACCATCGAGAAGTAGCAGTATCTGTACTAATGGACGGTTTAAAAGAGACATTAAAGACAAGGGTACAGACCACGCAACCATGTTGGCGAGGTCTATCGGTGGCTACTTTGAGAGAGGCTGCTATTGATCACGACCGGAATATCACCCGACGCAGGGAGTCACAAGGTGATAAGTTAATGGCCGTAAGTATACAGGCCCTGACCACAAGGCAGCCTTTGTATAAATCACCAAACCCTGTGGGTAAGTCAAATGTGGTAACTTGTTTTTCATGTCATAGACAGGGACACATGGCACGAGACTGTAGAGTGAAAAATTCACAAAACTCATATCAACCCCCTAGACAACGACACGACACACGACATTGGGAGCAGGGTCCGCAGAAACGGAGTTATGAGCCACATGCAGGGGAAACAAAAAGATACCCCCCGAACAGAGACTGGCAAACTCCTGGCAGTTCCCATTTAGCCCCTTCACAAGTAGTTGCTGCCAGCGGGATTCAGGGAGGTCACCATACCCAATAGGGGTGTGGCCATACCTGGAATCTGCAGCCAGTAAAATTGATTGCAAATCTTGGAAGTGAACCCGAAATTGCAATCAATGTAGCTGGTAAATCATTAAACTTTCTTGTAGATACAGGGGCGGCCAAATCAGTGATAAATTCGACAGTGGGCATGAGAACCACTGGTAAGACAATTCCAGCCATAGGGGTAACGGGAGTAGTCCAGCACTACCCTGTTAGCAAACCAGCCGAGATTACAGTAGGGCCTTTACATACCAAGCATTCCTTTTTGCTGGCTGCATCGGCACCGACTAATCTCCTGGGAAGAGACTTATTGTGTAAAATGGGGTGCGTCATCTATTGTACTCCTGAAGGTGTATTCTTGGACATACCTGAGAATCACGCTCAGGAAGTGCAAGACATGTTAGACTCCCCATCAAAATTAATGTCACATACCATTATGACAAATAGGACTCCATCCCAAGTAGAAGAAATGACATCCCAGATACCAGAGTCACTTTGGACTAAAGACGGACAAGACACTGGATTGATGGCAAACGTAGCTCCAGTAATTGTACAAGTAAAAGATGGTAGGATAGCTCCAAAAATCTCACAGTACCCTCTGAAGCCAGAGGTGGAGTTAGGAGTTTATCCCGTAATAGAGCGCTTGCTACAACAGGGCATTCTGGTAAGAACGTCCAGCACTGCCAATAGTCCCATCTTCCCTGTTAAAAAGAGTGGGGGGGAGGGGTTACCGGCTAGTGCAGGATCTAAGGGGGATTAACAAAATAGTTGAGAGTCAGTTCCCCGTAGTGCCAAATCCAGCTGTCATCCTTATGCAAATCCCTCCCACTGCAAAATTTTTCACTGTTATTGACCTCTGCTCCGCTTTCTTTTCGGTACCTCTGCACCCTGACAGCCAATATTTGTTTGCATTCACATACAGAGGAGTCCAATACACATGGACTCGATTACCACAAGGTTTCATAGACAGTCCAAGTATATTTTCCCAGGCTTTGCACGATTGTTTACAGTCTTTCCAACCAGAGAGTGGATCAGTATTAATACAGTACGTGGATGATCTACTACTGTGTTCTGATTCATTGAAAGCATCCCTGAAGGATACGAAACAGCTCCTGTTTCATCTTTCAGACACAGGACACAAGGTTTCCAAAGACAAGTTGCAATTATGCCAAACTAAGGTAAAATATTTGGGACACTGTCTAACACAAGGACTGAGACACCTGACCGCTGATAGAATTCAAGCAATTACAGACATGACTCTGCCACAAACCCAGCAACAGATCAGAACATTTTTAGGAATGTGTGGGTATTGCCGTAACTGGATCCCAGGGTTTTCCATTCTAGCGTTACCTTTGCAGGAGATGGTCTCCTCAAACAAACCTGATCGGATTTCGCATACAGACGAGTCCGAGTTGGCATTTGAGAGACTTAAACAGTGCCTAACGCAGGCACCAGCATTAGGTATGCCAGACTATGGGAAACCCTTTGAGCTGTACGGAACAGAAAGTGCTGGTTGCGCGGCAGGCGTCTTAACCCAAAAGCACGGTGATGCCAGCAGGCCAGTAGCATACTACAGCGCTCAGCTAGACACGGTAGCGCGATCCCTCCCCACATGCTTGCGAAGCGTTGCTGCGATAGCATTGCTAGTAACGAAAAGCGAAGATGTAGTGCTAGGTCACAACCTCACAATTCATACACCACATGCAGTGTCAGCCTTGCTAAATTCTGCCCAAACCAGGCACGTCTCATCAGCGCGGTTTACAAGATGGGAATTGGCACTAATGGCCCCCGTAAACATCACCATAAGGAGATGCAATGCTTTAAATCCTGCAACATATCTCCCAGGTGTGCCTGGACAGGCACAAAGGGTGGAGGATGAGAGTGGTGGGGAAGGAGAATTTAATATAAAGGAGGACACACATGATTGTATGGAATATTTGACCCAAAATTTTACCGCAAGGCCTGACATCAGTGACAACCCACTGGAAGATGTAGATCTAACTTTCAACACGGACGGTAGTTGTCACAGACAGTCAGACTCGGGAGACTTGTGTACTGGATACGCAGTCGTAGATGACCAAGGCACCATAGAAGCGGAACCGCTAGGCCCACCTCACTCAGCCCAGGTTGCTGAACTGGTCGCCCTAACCAGAGCATGTGAATTGGCTAAGGGCAAATCAGCCAATATTTACACCGATTCTAGATACGCATTCTGGGTAGTCCATGATTTCGGAGCCCTATGGCGCCTCAGAAATTTCATGACGGCAGGTGGTACACCGGTAGCGCATGCAGCTCACATCAAAAGGCTTCTAACAGCGATACAGGAACCCGACAGAGTGGCTGTTATCAAGTGTAAAGCACACACATATAGCCAAGACCCAGTATCACTTGGTAACAGCCGAGCAGACGAAGCAGCTAAGTTAGCAGCTGGGACCCCCAGACAGACAGACACCACACAACTGATGGTATTTAATACCATCAACACACAGAAGTTGTGTGAGATGCAAAATTTGTGTTCCACACAGGAAAAGGCAGTCTGGAAGGCAAAGGGATATGGCCAGGAGTCCTCAGGACTCTGGACGGATGGACAAGGTAAACCGGTGGCCCCCAGAGCATATCTCCCATGTTTAGCTGAGGCAGCTCACGGGCTGACTCATCTGGGCAATGAAGGGATGTGCAAGTTGGTAAGAGCATATTGGTGCGCCCCAGGATTTTCATCTCATGCAAGTAAGAGAGCAATGTCATGCCTTACATGCTTGAGAAAGAATATCGGAAAGGCAATACCAACAGAACCATCTCATATCCCACCTACAGGCGGTCCTTTTCAGGTAATACAGATTGACTTTATTCAATTACCCCCTTGTCGAAATTTGAAATATGTACTTGTTTGTATAGATGTATTCTCAAATTGGGTCGAAGCATTTCCTGCGGCCACAAATACCGCCATGTTTACTGCTAAAAAAATTGTGCAGGAATTTGTATGTAGATATGGTATCCCTAGAATAATTGAAAGTGATAGGGGTACCCATTTTACAGGTGATGTCTTTCAAGGAATGTGTAAGTTGATGGGAATTGATAGCAAGCTGCACACTCCATACCGTCCACAGGCGAGTGCGAAGGTGGAAAGAGTGAACAGCACTATTAAAAATAAACTGAGCAAAGTTATGGCAGAGACAGGATTGACATGGCCAGAAGATTTACCCATTGTACTGTACAGCATCAGAACCACTCCCAGGTCCCCTCTTAATCTATCTCCCTTTGAAATCTTGTTTGGTCGACAACCGCATGTTATGATTAACCCTCAGGATGATTTGAAGTGTAACAATGAAGTGACTGTAAAGTACTTGATTAACATGAGTAAACAGCTAAGGAATCAAAATGATAATTTGAAGTTGGTGATTCCTGATTTACCAGATAGTAATTGTCATGACATTGAACCTGGGGATTATGTAATGATACGGAATTTTCTACGCTCAGGTTGCCTTATTGACAGATGGGAAGGACCATACCAAGTCTTACTGACTAGCACTACAGCATTGAAAGTTGCCGAGAGAGAGACTTGGGTTCATTCGTCCCATTGTAAGAAGGTTGCTGATCCAGAGAGGTCCCGTGATAAGGAACAGACGGTAGAGGAAGTTGTATCACTGGAGTGTCTGTTCCAGGAGGACTGAGGCGGCACCTGAGCATTGAGAATCACAAGATCAAAAGCAGTTGTCGATTCCCTGTTCCCTTTTATTGTTTTTCTCCACTTCCCATCCCCCCTCCCTCAAATTATTTTTCCCCCTTCTCATTCTTCTTCGTTTCCTCCTATAAGATGGACTTGCCCCAAGAGACTGTGATCCGGATTTTCCTGTTGACCATGATGTTGACCAGAGCAGTCTGTTCCGGCGAGAGTACCATGGAGGTCGAGAGAGGTTCTGGAATGGGTTCTGATGACAGAGATGGAGGCGTAGTTTTCCGAAAACAACATAACCAACAAGCAAAGGCGAGTATCAGAAAACGATCCGATAGCATTGACCATAGAAGGAATTGTGAAGGATTGTTAGCTGAAGAAAACTGTATCTGTAGGCTCTGTGACAATGTAGTTGAGGATGGATGCATCAAGAAATGCCAATCCAGTTTTAATATCCACATGGACCGGCATCCCTTGAGTGGCTATCACTCCTTAGTGGGTAGTGTGTTAAATCAAACAGATTGTTGGGTATGCTCTCAAGTACCTCAAGGTCATAGCAAATCAGGACTAGTACCATTTCCTTTAACGATAGGGGAGGTACTTGAGCTAAGTGGTGGGAGGCCGGTGGACAAGAGGTTTAATATCTCCAGTCCTCCTAGTTTGAAGCTCCACCAATATCATGTGGATAGATCCCTCATATGCTTTAACATTTCCAATCCCCGAAAGCCGGGAAATTGGGAAGTGTCATGGAGTAACCAAACCATGACCTTTTCATATAGAGCAGATAGAATGCCGACAGATACAGAGCTTATACGCCACATAGCCAGTAGAGGAAAATCTTTCCGATATAGGTATACCCTAGGAAATAGGATTACGAGAGTTGGAGAGGTATCACCAGGATACTGTGCACATATCGTACAAGCTGATACGTGTACTAGACAGATGGGAGAATTAGGGTTAGGAGATTTCACATGGAAGATGTGTAATATGGTTATGTCCTACTCTGTCCCATATGTTCTCCCCGATGATGCATATTTCATATGCGGGAGGAAGGCGTATAAGTGGCTTGCCCCAAACTCTGAAGGATTGTGTTATATTGGAAAAGTACTGCCTGAAGTAATGACTGTATCACATGCCAAAATGAAAGATATACACCGTGTTGCCCAAGCTCCTTATACTCACACCCATTACGAGCACGTAGTTAAACGGCACCTGATAGAAAGAACAGAACATCCGGCCTCTGACATGATCCATGAATCCACCGGGATTCAGTTTCTAATCGCGTTAGACATCACTCGCACCGCCAGAGGAGTGTTGAATTATAAATACATATCTGCGCTCGCACATTTGTTAGACAATATCACAGAAATGTATGATGACACGTTTAGGTATACTGGAAGAGAACTTCAAGCTTATAAAACAGAACTGGTTCAGCATAGAATGATTCTCAATTATCTCACGGCAGTGACAGGTGGATATTGTGTCACACTGGCAACGCAGTACGGCGTGAAATGTTGCACATATATTACAAATAGTACCGAGGACCCGGTCGAGGTCATAGACCAAAAGATGGACGATATTCTCCAACTGAAGTGGGAATTTCGCAGGAGACACAATCTCACTCTTGCTGCTGTAGGTAATGAGCTGACTGGTTGGGTGTCATGGTTGAATCCGCGAAATTGGTTCTCTGGTTTAGGAGAATGGGCTCAAGGAGTCATAATGGATGTTGGGAAGTCTCTCCTATGTATCTTAGGTGTTGTCATAACGATTGGCTTGATATTTAGATGCGGTCAGGCTTTAACGAAGTGTAAACGAAGTACCAGGGTGATGAGTTTAAGGAGTGAGGAAATTGTAATTCCAATGGATTTGATTTATGACCCAAATGTAGAAACAATGATGTGATGAAAATGCGATTTCTACGGTCCGTTTCTTTCACCTGTTTTTTCGTTTTCTCCAAGGTAAAAAGACCCACTTGGACGAGGAATTTGATGATCCTGTATACAGACAACTGATGGATTAAAGAAGAAGTTTTGACAACCTTATACACAGATATTTGATGAACTTTGCCATAGATCCCCAGTTTCCCTAGAAATTTTAAAATTACGCTAGCCCAACACTTTTGTAAATCTATGGACATTGACAAAGCTTTTTGCCCACACGCCTTTTGGCAAAAGCACAAAGAAGACTGCATTCAACAGACACCGAACAAGACTTCAACCGACAAATGTTCATTTACCTGACATAGAATACCACTGCATTTACCGTAATTATGTCTTTTCTTCATCTCTACAACCTTCAGGTAATTACACACATAGTCGATAGGGAATACAGGCACAGATATCAGCAATCACATATTCCCCCATTCATGTATCATCAACTAAAATGTGCTCCCCATTTGTTACAACCACAGCCGAAAAGAGCTCGGTAAAGTTTGACAGCCCATCCACAGACCCGTACCACGGGATAAGAAGGAATTCAAATGTATACTTCGCAATGCCTCGAAGCTTGATTTAAAACACGTACGGCACGATGATACATGACCCCCAAACACCGATTCATACACACATGCTTCTGCTATCTCACTAGGTCATACCCTTTTCCTACCTTCTCCTCTCCTCCCCTACCCAACCATGGAAATGTATTAACCCCTGACATATATTTTTCTCGTTTTGAAATGTTTTAGGAAGTGGCAGTTATTGTTGACTGCCAAAGGGTGGACTGTCAAAGTCAGAAAAATATCACGATGCACACTGCCATATTTGCACCTCATATGTGTCCCTGCTGCGCATGCGTGCGCTCTCCCGTGCGTGCGCATACTCGCTGTTGCGGGCACCCGCAGGCGCACGGTATGCGCATTTACGGTAGAGATTGTATGCGTCTAGCGGGCGACTCTTTCGTTACATATTTCCACTATATAATGTATTTTGTAGATCATGGTCCCTTTGATAGATTCTGAAAGTTTGGTTAATGTAGCATGTTCATGGACAGAGAAATCCCTCTTTGTTTGATACGAAGGGTCAGACAGGAGTAATACTGTGGTGTTTAGTATCCATCGGAAGAGTATTTCATTAGCAATATTCCGGTGTTGGTTTGAAGCGGATTAATCGCTCGTGCGAATAGTTATGGACATAAGAAGTTTATGTCCATTTACTATTATTTGCACTTACTTATTCATGCGGCGGAAAACCCAGTTTCCCACCCACCTGAGCAGTTGGAAATCGTCACAGCCCACCTGTATGAATCAACCTATGACCTTTTGTTATGATGCGAGGAGGAATTCCTGTGTCCAATGAACAATGAGATTGTAGGGACCATTGAATTGTATTGTGTGTGGGGCATAAATAGACAAGCCGATCACATCCAGCTCACTCTTCAACGGTTCTCATTGCTGAAAATCGGGAGCTGGATGTCCAGAGGCGCATGCGATCGTTCCCCTTGTGCGTAAGTTTTCTCCGCAATCATATTGTCTTTCTTGTTATTATGGGCCATATCTCTCTCTCTCTCTCTCTTCTCTTTCTCTAGTATTCTCTTAAACGTAATAGTATTGTATTGTATTTACTGTGTAGTTATCTGGTTAGTTAGTCTATGTTATATTGTAGTGTATGACTTGTAATTGTATTATTCTTTTTCAAGTATAACATTCATATTAGGCGTTAGACCCTAAGCACTGTATTTGTGTATTTCTTATAGTGTTAAGTATTCTCAGAGCGTCGGTGACATTCGAACAGCTTTTAAGTTAATAAGGTTACACGGTGTTGCATCTACACTCAATCTCTGCACCAAGGTTTACTGCATAATACACTGTTTTATGGTATAGTTACAAAGGTTTAACATTGTGAGCGTCTGCGCCGCTGGTGATCTCCTCGTGGTCTCGAGCGTTCGCATCGCTATAGCAAATCATTACGTTAGTCGGCAGCCAATAGTGTGCCTGCCTGTGATCTCTTGGCCGTGAGCGAACGTGACGCTTGAGCGTCTCGACCTCGGCTAAGCGATGCTACGCAACGTGCGTACCCTTACGGTACTCCATACGTCAATAGCGTAGTGTTCTTAGACCTCATAAAGGGTTTTAAATAAGATAAATATTTAGCTTTATCACTTCCCACACCACCGTACTTCACTATATTCTCACACCACCGTACTGTGCTACCTTCCCAAACCACATCACTGCGCTACCTTCCCACACCACCGTACTGTGCTACCTTCCCACACCACATTACTGCGCTACCTTCCCACACCACCGTACTGTGCTACCTTCCCACACCACATTACTGCGCTACCTTCCCACACCACCATACTGCGCTACCTTCCCACACCACATTACTGCATTACCTTCCCACACCACATTACTGCGCTACCTTCCCACACCACCGTACTGTGCTACCTTCCCACACCACCATACTGCACTATATTTTCACACCACCGTTCTGTGCTACCTTCCCACACCACCGTACTGTGCTACCTTCCAACACCACATCAGTATGCTACCTTCCGACACCACAGTGCTGCACTACCTTCCCACACCACCTTACTGTGCTACCTTCCCACACCACATTACTGCGTTACCTTCCCACACCACCGTACTGCACTATATTCTCACACCACCGTTCTTTGCTACCTTCCCACACCACCGTACTGTGCTACCTTCCCACACCACATCACTGCGCTACCTGCCCACACCACATTGCTGCACTACCTTCCCACACCACCGTTCTGTGCTACCTTCCCACACCACATTACTCCACCACATTCTCACACCACATTAGTGCGTTACATTCCCACACCACCATACTGCATTATCTTCCTGCACCATATTACTGCGCTACCTCTCCACACAGTATCACTACACTACATCACTACACTATCTCCCCATAATACTGTACTCTACTGCCTCCCCACAGTACATAACCTCACTATACTACCTCCCACTCTGCACCACTACACTACCTACCATTACTACATCACTACACTACCTACCTACCCACACTAAATAACTACACTACCTACCTACCCATACTACATCACTGCTCTGCCCCCCCACATACAGACACTACATCACCGCATTACACTGCACTAACCCTCCTTTCCATTAGTACATACCCTAAACAGGCACTTACCTGTAAGGATGTTATGTCTCTTTCCTTGGGTTCCTGGCTGCAGGCACAGAAGCCCCGCCTCAGCATAGAGAGGACATGATCAGATAGGACAGGGGGTAAGGAGGGGCAGGCCTGTGACTAGGATTGGGCGGAACAGAAGAAAAGAGAGAGACAGCTGGAGGGGAAGTATATGAGCAGGAGGGGGTGGGCCAAATTGTGGAGGTGGAAAGGGCTATCTGAACGCTTCTGCCCACTCATAATGCAGCAGGGCAGCCCATGGCTGGGGGAGGGGTCAGCCAGAGCATTCCAGCATGTACATCAGCAGAGGTGAGCAACAGGGCGGCTGGGACTCAGCAGGGGGGTAGAGGGAGGGGCGGTTTGATGCCGGAGAGGGCAGGGCCTAGAACGCTTCATGCCGCTGTAGAAGAAGAAACATGTGTTTCCTATCTACAGCAGCACAGAGACCTGCAGACTCGGTGGGCCTATTCTGGAGAGTGGGCCTGGTGCTGCAGCTCCACCAGCCCCATTGTTAATCCGGTCCTGCTTTATAGGCGTGCTCACCAAACCAGAATGGCGGCTCCCGAGCTGGGACTGCTCACCCGCCCCATTGCCACACAGTGCGCTGACGTCACTAAATGAGACGTTACAGCTATGTGTACTGTTGCCATAGTGAAATACAAACAGCTATGAAGACAGAAAGTTGAGGATTCTATAATGAAAAAATTATATACATTGTATCAAAGTAGACCACCAAAATATAAGATACAGATACAGATACAGCACACTTATTACACTACATGCAACCAAAATTAGAGGCATATAGTAGATAGGATCAACGCAAACTTGCATAGGCTATATTTTCATTTAACCCGTTGGGGGAAATTACATTTAAGCGGTGGATCCACCGTGCCTCACATTTTAAAAGCTGCAAGGACCGATCGCGACCCCTTATGTTCAAAGGAATTGTATCAATCATCCTATATCTTAAACTAGATAAAGATGGTGGAATTCAGCAAAGTGTTGGGCAACCGGTTGGTCGCTCATACCAGAATTTAAAGCTGCCCGAATGGCACTTCTATGATTACCCATTCGTTCTTTGAACTTACTCTCGGTTTTACCGATATAGCTCATGCCGCAGGGGCCTAAAATCTGGTGGACAACATAAAAAGAATTACATGTGAAATTATGGAGTATTTTAAATGCTCTGCCTGAATGTGGGTGATGAAAAGTATCGCCTGCCAGTAAAAACTGGCAGGTGGTACAGGAACACTTAAAACAAACCGTGCGCAGTTTACCAAAAAATTAGGGATTAGTCTTCCTAGAGTTAGACGCAGAGGCGGAACTACCGCCAGTGCAACCAGTGCGATGCACTGGGGCCCGCCACTGTCCAGGGGCCCAAAGCATGTAATGAGTCAAACTGACTCATTACATGCCGCTGTGTGCTGCGGGCAAACGCTGCCTGCTGCACACAGCTGCCCGGAGAGAGAGGAGAGGAGCGCAGCAGACACGGGGGGGGGAGGAGGGAGGAGGAGGAGGGAGCCGCAGCAGCGCTGTGTTATAGGTTGAGGCGCTGCTGCTGCTGTCCCTCTGCTTCACTATAGGCTGTCTTCCGCCGCTGTGAAGCGCATCCCAGCATTCACAGCGGCGGAGAACAGCGGCGGAGAACAGCCTATAGTGAAGCAGAGGGACAGCAGCAGCAGCGCCTCCACCAATAACACAGTGCTGCTGCGGCTCCCTCCTCCACCTTCCTCCTCCTCCTTCTCTCCTGCCCGGGATCTCTGCCAGAAGCTGCACCGAGGAGCCTGAGTCAGCGGAGAGGGTAAGTATAATTAATTAATTAATTCTTTCTTTCTTTCTTTCTTTCTTTCTTTCTTTCTTTCTTTCTCTTTCTTTCTTTATGTGCAAAAAGGGGGACTGTCTGCCGTAATGTGTAAAAAAGGGGGAATCTGCCTGACTAATGTGTAAAAAGGGGGAATTTGCCTGCCGTAATGTGTAAAAAGGGCACGCTGTCTGCCGTAATGTGTAAAAAGGGGACGCTGTCTGCCGTAATGTGTAAAAGGGCACGCTGTCTGCCGTTATGTGTAAAAAGGGTACGCTGTCTGCCGTTATGTGTTCTTTCTTTCTTTCCTTCTCTTTCTTTCTTTCTCTTTCTTTCTTCATGTGCAAAAAGGGGGACTGTCTGCCATAATGTGTAAAAAAGGGGGAATCTGCCTGACTAATGTGTAAAAAGGGGGAATCTGCCTGCCGTGATGTGTAAAAAGGGGACGCTGTCTGCCGCAATGTGTAAAAAGGGGGAATCTGCCTGCCGTAATGTGTAAAAAGGGGGACACTGTCTGCCGTAATGTGTAACAAGGGCACGCTGTCTGCCGTAATGTGTAAAAAGGGCATGCTGTCTGCCGTAATGTGTAAAAAGGGCACGCTGTCTGCCGTAATGTGTAAAAAGGGGACGCTGTCTGCCGTAATGTGTAAAAAGGGCACGCTGTCTGCCGTAATGTGTAACAAGGGCACGCTGTCTGCCGTAATGTGTAACAAGGGCACACTGTCTGCCATTATGTGTAAAAAGGGCATGCTGTCTGCTGTTATGTGTAGAAAGGGGATGCTGTCTGCCGTTATGTGTAAAAAGGGGACGCTGTCTGCCGTTATGTGTAAAAAGTGTACACTGACTGTCGCTATGTGTAACAAGGGCACGTTGTCTGCTGTTATGTGTAAAAAGGGCATGCTGTCTGTCGTTATGTGTAAAAAGGGGACGCTGTCTGCCGCTATGTGTAACAAGGGGACGCTGTCTGCCGTTATGTGTAAAAAGTGTACTCTGTCTGCCGCTATGTGTAACAAGGGCATGCTGTCTGCCGTTATGTGTAAAAAGGGGACGCTGTCTGCCGTTATGTGTTCTTTCTTTCTTACTTTCTCTTTCTTTCTTCATGTGCAAAAAGGGGGACTGTCTGCCATAATGTGTAAAAAAGGGGGAATCTGCCTGACTAATGTGTAAAAAGGGGGAATCTGCCTGCCGTGATGTGTAAAAAGGGGACGCTGTCTGCCGCAATGTGTAAAAAGGGGGAATCTGCCTGCCGTAATGTGTAAAAAGGGGGACACTGTCTGCCGTAATGTGTAAAAAGGGGACGCTGTCTGCCGTTATGTGTAAAAAGGGGACGCTGTCTGCCGTTATGTGTTTTCTTTCTTTCTTTCTCTTTCTTTCTTTCTTTCTTTCTTTCTTTCTTTCTTTCTTTCTTTCCTTCTCTTTCTTTCTTCATGTGCAAAAACGGGGACTGTCTGCCATAATGTGTAAAAAAGGGGGAATCTGCCTGACTAATGTGTAAAAAGGGGGAATCTGCCTGCCGTGATGTGTAAAAAGGGGACGCTGTCTGCCGCAATGTGTAAAAAGGGGGAATCTGCCTGCCGTAATGTATAAAAAGGGAGACACTGTCTGCCGTAATGTGTAAAAAGGGCACGCTGTCTGCCGTAATGTGTAAAAAGGGGACGCTGTCTGCCGTAATGTGTAAAAAGGGCACGCTGTCTGCCGTAATGTGTAACAAGGGCACGCTGTCTGCCGTAATGTGTAACAAGGGCACGCTGTCTGCCGTAATGTGTAACAAGGGCACACTGTCTGCCATTATGTGTAAAAAGGGCATGCTGTCTGCTGTTATGTGTAAAAAGGGGATGCTGTCTGCCGTTATGTGTAAAAAGGGGACGCTGTCTGCCGTTATGTGTAAAAAGTGTACACTGACTGTCGCTATGTGTAACAAGGGCACGTTGTCTGCTGTTATGTGTAAAAAGGGCATGCTGTCTGTCGTTATGTGTAAAAAGGGGACGCTGTCTGCCGCTATGTGTAACAAGGGGACGCTGTCTGCCGTTATGTGTAAAAAGTGTACTCTGTCTGCCGCTATGTGTAACAAGGGCATGCTGTCTGCCGTTATGTGTAAAAAGGGGACGCTGTCTGCCGTTATGTGTTCTTTCTTTCTTTCTTTCTCTTTCTTTCTTTCTTTCTCTTCATGTGCAAAAAGGGGGACTGTCTGCCATAATGTGTAAAAAAGGGGGAATCTGCCTGACTAATGTGTAAAAAGGGGGAATCTGCCTGCCGTGATGTGTAAAAAGGGGACGCTGTCTGCCGCAATGTGTAAAAAGGGGGAATCTGCCTGCCGTAATGTGTAAAAAGGGGGACACTGTCTGCCGTAATGTGTAAAAAGGGGACGCTGTCTGCCGTTATGTGTAAAAAGGGGACGCTGTCTGCCGTTATGTGTTTTCTTTCTTTCTTTCTTTCTTTCTTTCTTTCTTTCTTTCTTTCTTTCCTTCTCTTTCTTTCTTCATGTGCAAAAACGGGGACTGTCTGCCATAATGTGTAAAAAAGGGGGAATCTGCCTGACTAATGTGTAAAAAGGGGGAATCTGCCTGCCGTAATGTGTAAAAAGGGAGACACTGTCTGCCGTAATGTGTAACAAGGGCACGCTGTCTGCCGTAATGTGTAAAAAGGGCATGCTGTCTGCCGTAATGTGTAAAAAGGGCACGCTGTCTGCCGTAATGTGTAAAAAGGGGACGCTGTCTGCCGTAATGTGTAAAAAGGGCACGCTGTCTGCCGTAATGTGTAACAAGGGCACGCTGTCTGCCGTAATGTGTAACAAGGGCACACTGTCTGCCATTATGTGTAAAAAGGGCACGCTGTCTGCCGTTATGTGTAAAAAGGGGACGCTGTCTGCCGTTATGTGTAAAAAGGGGACGCTGTCTGCCGTCATGTGTAAAAAGGGGACGCTGTCTGCCGTTATGTGTAAAAAGGGGACGCTGTCTGCCGTTATGTGTAAAAAGTGTACTCTGTCTGCCGCTATGTGTAACAAGGGCATGCTGTCTGCCGTTATGTGTAAAAAGGGGACGCTGTCTGCCGTTATGTGTAAAAAGTGCACGCTGTCTGCCGCTATGTGTAAAAAGGGCATGCTGTCTGCCGTTATGTGTAAAAAGGGGGACGCTGTCTGCCGTAATGTGTAAAAAGGGGACGCTGTCTGCCGTAATGTGTAAAAAGGGGAATCTGTCCGCCATAAGGTGTAAAAGGGTCTCTACCTGGTGTAGTGGTGCTACTGTGCGGCGTAATTTGAATAATGGAGACTACTGTGCACCGTTTTATGAATTGGTATTATTTTGTGGCCACACCCCTTCCCCACGAAGCCACGCCCCTATGTATTTTTGCGCACGCCTACGGCGCACACTGCACCTATTTTGCATGCAGGGGTGGGGCTCCGATGCCGTTTCTTGCACATAGTGCTAAAATGTCTAGTTACGGCACTGTTGCTAGGTATCCATTTCTTTGGCTCTGAGCAGGTCCCCCTCACCAGATCCTCTCCAGGGGTGAGGGGGTGGACTTGGATGGGATGGGTGGGGGGGGATGAAGCATTTTGTCGCACCTGGGCCCACCACTCGCTAGTTCCGCCACTGGTTAGACATGTCTGTCTTGATCAGAATATCTTTTAAATTACATCCCCGTGAATAGCACGACATTAAGTCATGATCCTTTAAGTTTAGTTTAGCATCACTTTGTACTATCGGCCATAACTGTTTTGTAGTTTTGCTAATTATCGGGGAAGTGGCATTGTACTTGTTGACCCACCCTAATTTATTCCTTTTATGTACAGTTGATTTTTTGGCATTATTAATTAAAGAAATTCTATCTAAGGACAACACCTTAGTTTTACAAGACTTCAAAAGCTCTTTATTATAGCCACGCTCCAAGAATTTTTTTATCAATAAATCAATCTGCAACTCCGAGATCACTTTACCACTATTGATACAATGAATACGTAGCATTTGGGAGTAAGGGAGGCCATTAATTAGAGATTTAGGGTGGCAACTTTGAGCTTTTAACAAAGTGTTCCTATCCGTGGGTTTTGTAAAAAGGCTTGTTTGAATCTGGTGATCAACAATAGAGATCTTTAGATCTCTAAAATGCATAACTTCCTAACTTGATGCATACGTAAATTTAATGGGGTGATCAGTATTATTATGGTCATCAATCAGCTTATTGAGTACCTCGATATCCCCACACCAAAACATCAACAAATCATCTATATATCTTAAAAATAGTAAGATTTTTGATGAGACAGATACATTGGAAAAAAATAGCATATGCCGGGGCCATCGAACTGCCCATGGCACAGCCTTTCGTTTGTAAATAAAATTTACGATTGTACAAGGAAAAATTGTTATGTAAAATAAGTTCAAACAATTGGAGCATAATGTCAATTTTATCCAATGAGAAATCACTTTTTTCCCCTAGAAACAGCCTCAATGACTGTAAGCCCATACTATGAGGTATTGAGGTATATAGATTAACCACGTCAATGGTGACGAACCAACAGTTATCTGGCAGAGTAGATAAATCATGCAATTTACATAGTAATGTAGTGGTGTCCAATAGAAACATAGGTTCCATTTGAATCAGGGGTTGCAAGAGAGAATCGAGGTATGTCGCCATGGGCTGAAAAAGGGAGCCCTATGCTGAGACAATAGGGCATCCAGGCGGGGGGTCATCCCCTTTATGAATTTTAGGTATGGTGTTAAAAATGGGTGTTATAGGTGATTGGGGGAGTAGCACATCTTTGATCTAAGGTATATCTCCTATATATTAGCCCAGAGTGACTGTGTGTATAACGCTGGGCGGAGTCACAGCGCTGGGCAGAGTCAGAGTCATAGAGTCACAGATCAGCCCAAATATCAAATATATAGGAGAGGTGGCTGGATGCAGGGCATGATCCTTTTACTGTCTGGTGAGTAGTTGATGCACCCGCCCTTCCCCCACCCGCGGCACCCCCACACGGTGCGGCCAAGGATGGGGAGCAGGAGCAGCGCTGCAAAGTACATGTGAGGCTGACCTGGCCCGGCCCCAGCAGCCTGTCAGCTCACACTGATTGGACAGCTGCCACTGGGACCAGCACCAGCTCACACCCACACAGTCTGTCTCTGCTGTCAGTCACAGTGTAGCCCTCCTCCTCCATAGTGTCACACATGACTGATGAGCACGGAGTGGGAGAGACTAGAGGATCCCAGTGGAGAGCAGTGTAACAGGTGCGTGCCGCGGCCTGAGAGAAGACTCACCAAAGTGATGACCGTGTCAGTGAGTGCTGTGGCTGCTTTTACAGTGTGTGCAGCGGCAGGGGGGACACGGGATGGCCGGGAGGCAAATTCTGCAGGTGGCATTACAGTGTGTGTGCGGGGATGTGGGGGGGGGGGGGGGGAGAGGGGGTTAACTCAGGGGCCCGAAGTTCCCCTGCATCCAGTAGTCATGCTGAGAGAGAAACGCCCGGGCGGCTCAAGCCCAGTGTCTCTCTCTACACTGGTCACAGCTGTAGTGTACTGGAGAATGGGAGGGCCAGCCACATGTAAAGTTCCTCCCATTTGCCTGTGGCTGGTGAAGCCCCGCCCATAGGTGACACCTTAAGCCCTGCCCACCCATGGCACCTTAAGCCCCGTCCTCACTTTGGCTGATTCACCCATTCACCCCCAGTAACTCAGAGTTACGAGCTGGCCCTGAGAAAAGGGGACCCTGAGAAAAGGGGAGCTGGAGAGGCTGAGGAATGCTACAGGTCAGTGTAACGTCTGGGGCTGCTCTACCTGTGTTACCATCTTACTCTGGTGCTCTGTATGTTCTGTTCTGCCCCCATCTCTGCTGCTCTGGCATTTTACACATGCTGCCCCATAGCTGCACACACACACACTGCCCCATAGTCGCATACGCACACTGCCCCATAGCCACATACACACGCTGCCCCATAGCCACACACACACACACTGCCCCATAGCTGCACACAGACACACTGCCCCATAGCCGCACACACACTTCCCAAACCTCTACCCCACTCGCAGCACCCCTGCACCCGCCCCTTCCCCATCCGCAGCGCATCCAGAGTGTACCAGTGCTCAGTACGGCACAGCCAGCTAGAGAGGAGGGGTGGGGGCCCGGATGGAGACTGCACATGAGCCCCTTCCTCTCTTGTCATACCGCTGAGACAGAGGGCTTGATTCAGAGATGTATGCAAATGCATTCATAGCTGCAAATTCGTATGCAGCGGCTGTGCAATATGCTAATGTTGCAGCTACTGGGAGTTGTATAGAGACGCCCATAATTGGCATCTCTGGTCCGCTGCTTGCGTAAAAGGATGTAACCATCGTACGTACATGGCCAAACAACTTGTCTGAGTAACCCTATTTGCCGTTCCCACATGGTTTTAGCTGAAATACAGTAAATAGACTCCTAAAACTAAACATGATTTTAGCAGTGACAGAGACTTACACATTGGGAGTAATTCTGAGTTGATTGCAGCAGGAACTTTGGGGGTGATTCCGAGTTTAAGCAGCACTGCACATGCTAAGCCGCCGCCCTCTGGGAGTGTATCTTAGCTTAGCAGAATTGCGAACGAAAGATTAGCAGAATTGCGAATAGAAAATTCTTAGCAGCTCGAGACTTAATCACAAATAGCGATCAGTTCAGTCAGTTTCGTTCCTGGTTTGACGTCACACACACGCCCTGTGTTCGGCCAGCCACTCCCCCGTTTCTCCAGACACTCCCGCGTTTTTCCCTGGCACGCCTGCGTTTTTCCACACACTCCCAGAAAACGGCCAGTTTCCGCCCAGAAAAACACACTTCCTGTCAATCACACTACGATAACTTCAACGATGAAAAATCTTCGTTCGGGCGTCAGTAAATCTACTAAGTTTTGTGTTAAAATACTAACCGCATGCGCACTGCGAACCATGCGCATTTTTGCCTTAATCGCTCCGTTGAGAAAATCGGCAAATGAGCGAACAACTCGGAATGACCACCTATGTTAGCAGTTGGGCAAAACCATGTGCACTGCAGGGGAGGCAGATATAACATGTGCAGAGAGAGTTAGATTTGGGTGTGGTGTGTTCAATCTGCATTCTAAATTGCAGTGTAAAAATAAAGCAGCCAGTATTTACCCTGCACAGAAACAAAATAACCCACCCAAATCTAACTCTCTCTGCACATGTTATATCTGCCTCCCCTGCAGTGCACATGGTTTTGCCCAACTGCTAACAAAATTCCTGCTGCGATCAACTCAGAATTACCCCCATTGTGCGGAAAACAAAGCCAGCTTTTCGTCACCTGTAACTTGTCCTTAGCTGGCATGGTGCATTATTTAATTGCAGCTGCTAAATCTTGTTACCTATTAAAAGAACTGAGCACTGGTACCCCTCACATGAATAGGGTGAGGGGCACCAGTGTGCTGGAGGTGTGCGGACAAAAAAGGGGCATGGTCTCACTGGAAAGGGGCGCGGTGACACAACAGTACCCCAATTACGCAGCACAGTAGTGCAACCTTATTCACATTCCCCCGCACAGTAGAGTAACATAGTAGTACCCTGTATACACATTGTGCCACATCCTAGAGCCTCTTATTTACATTATACCACACAGTAGTACCATTTATACACATTATGCCCAGAGTACTACCCCTTATACACGTACGCCACACAACAATGGTAAATTGGTAGGGGGAGAGAGAGAGAGAGAGAGAGCAAGAGAGAGAGAAGGATGTAGGAGACGGGCACAATATATGGGAACACACAGCAGAGGATGTGATCAGTCATCTGAAACAGTAATCCTGGCTACAGTTCCCCTGCAGCAGTCAGCAGGGCTGCCATAAGAACTACACCTTGTCGAACCCCAAGCATGCCTGGTGAGACCTCCGGAGTCCGCAGCACAGGCCTGACTATTCTACCTCTACATTGCTTCAAGGGAAATGTGAATTTTGTTTATGGCAAATTACATTTCATATACTGAAGGGTTTCATTTTTCCAACAGAAGATCCTAACCTATTACATGTTTTTTGTCTGTGCACTCTGTGTAACACATGTACTGTAGTTTTCGCCAATTTTCACGCATGCACAGTTGCAAATAATCACTCAACTAATTGAATGTGGGTATTGCATGCAACTTATTATCAGGCGCACGATATTCTGTATAGCCAAATCATACACTGCCCCTGTCACTCAGTGATCGTCTGTGTGCTCAAGAGCTTTAGAGGTTAATTCATTTTAATGTCACCATACAGTGCATCCGGAAAGTATTCACAGCACTTCACTTTTTCCACATTTTGTTATGTTACAGCCTTATTCCAAAATGGAATAAATTAATTTTTCCCCTCAAAATTGTGCACACAATACCCCATAATGACAACGTAAAAAAAAAGATTTTTTTAGATTTTTGCAAATTTATTAAAAATAAAAAACTAAGAAATCACATGTACATAAGTATTCACAGTGGAAAAAGTGAAGCGCTGTGAATACTTTCCGGATACACTGTATGTAACTGACCTTTATGTAGCTGACACTAGCATTACAGAACATTAATGTTTACCGCCATAAAGACATATTCTGAACACCTGTCTCCCAAATGTAGGGAAGCGTGCTGTAGTGAACAGATAATGGAACAAAAGACGTTCTGTGCCCCTTAGCAACTTGTCAAATTGTATTCGCTGTTTAAGCTACATTAGTATTTTACTCTTTTACTCACAGCCCCTCTGCTACTCCAAGTAAGACACCCTCTTTATTTATTGATCTTTTGCTTGTACGTTATGTCACTAGTGTTGAAGCAGGGGTGTATCTTCCTATTGGCCAGAATGGCACTCGCCAGGGGCGCCAGCCAAGGAGGGGCGCCGTCCAGAGGTGCCACCCGCGGACAGTAGGTAGATTCACTTTTAGAGGCAGCAGTTATCCGCCCACCCCCGTGTAGTTCCTCACCAGCATGGATGCCCAGTTATGATCACAGTATGCAGCAGTGGCTGCTGGAGGGTGTAGTTTATGTAGAGTTTCTTGTCTGTATTGTGGTGCAGTGCTGGACCCCTTTGCCAATTACAGTGGCTGCTGCTGCTGCATTCTTTGATCATTAATGGGCATCCCTGCTGTTGAGGAACTACACGGGGATGGGGGGATAGCTGTCGCCTCTAAAAGTGAATCTACATATAAGTGCTGCCTTTAATAGTAAAATCAACATGGGGCATATGTGTGTCTGGCATTGTGGGGGCATACATGTATCTGGCACTGTGGGGGCATACGTGCAGCTGGCACTGTGGGGGCATTTGAGTGCCCGGCACTGTGGGAGCATTTCAGTGTCCAGCACTGTAGGGGCATTCGAGTGTCTGGCTCGGTAGGGGCATATGTGTATCTGGCTTGGTTTGGGCATATGTGTATCTGGCACTGTGGGGGCATATGTGTATCTGGCACTGTGGGGGCTTAAGTGTATCTGGCACTATACTCTGAGGCACTGCACTACTGGGGTCATTATGTGTAACTTGCACTATACTGGGGGACATTATGTACATCTTACACTATACTGGGGACAATGGGGGTCATTCCGAGTTGATCGCTCGCTGCCGTTTTTCGCAGCATAGCGATCATGCTAAGAACCGGCTGTTATGCGCATGCTTATGGGCCACAGGGCGCACACGCCAAGTAATTTCACACAAAACTAAGCAATTTTACACAGGGGCGAGCGACGCTTTTCAGTCGCTCTGCTGATCGGTGTGTGATTGACAGGAAGTGGGTGTTTCTGGGCGGAAAATTACCGTTTTCCAGGAGTGTGCTAAAAAATGCAGGCGTGTCATGCTAAAACGCAGGAGTGGCTGGCGAAACGGGGGAGTGGCTGGCCTAACGCAGGGTGTGTTTGTGACGTCAAAGCAGGAACTAAACGGACTGAGGTGATCGCAATCTAGGAGTAGGTCTGGAGCTACTCAGAAACTGCAGGAAAAGATTTTCGAGCAATTCTGCCAATCTTTCGGTCGCACTTCTGCTAAACTAAGACACACTCCCAGAGGGCGGCGGCTTAGCGTTTGCACTGCTGCTAAAAGCAGCTAGCGAGCGATCAACTCGGAATGAGGGCCATTATGTGTAAGGAGAACTACTGTGGATAAGGTTACTAATTGTGTGTGTGCGCATGTGTAGGGGGTGTGATTATATATTTATAGTTTGAATTCATAATATAAAATTGTGAGTCCACACCCACTTTCCCAGGAGCATGCACGCCTTCCCATATATATATATGGGCACTACTGTGTGGCATAATGTGTATAAGGTGTACTACTGTGTAGCATAACGTGAATAATGAACATTAATGTACTGTGTAATGTGAGTAAGGCACACTACTGTGGTGTAATTTGAATAGGGGTACTATTGAGTGGCCATGCCCCTTTTTTTGGCACACGTGCCTTCCCTATTTCAAATATGGGGGGGGGGGGGCACCAGTCCTTTACTTTGCCAGGGGCGCTCGGACCCCTGAATACACCCCTGTGTTGAAGTGACCAAAGTTGGAACAAAATGTCAGATAAATTGACTATTTCAAGGGCTGAGCATGTTGACCTTGTGGGAGACTGCACACTTGCGTCATTATATTAGCTAGGAGAGGGCTACATGTGACAGGGACAGTGTATATACTAAAGTATGGTGATGCAATTCAGCCACAGAGTGGGGGTGCCGCTTGAGTCAGGAACTTCACCACGGTAACCTGCTCCAATATCATGAAGCAGAGAAAAGCCCTTAAAGCCCTTGTTTTTTTTCACAAGACAGGGCTTTTATCTGCATTATGAATAGACTCCCGGGTCATAATGTGAGTGGGACTGCAGAGGAAGGTGGGAAGCCACAGACTGAGCGTTAGACAGAGGAAGAACCAGTGTAGTGATTTCAGGCTACTGTAATAACTGATGCAAGCAGTAAAACCACTTTGATTTGAAACAAAGTTCACACAAGCAACTAGTTCTATTTCTGTTTAAGGGGTAATAAAGTTTTACTTTCACGGTGTCTGTGTCCTATTTTTATTTGGGTATTTTTTTTGCAGTAGAACTACAGGTACCAGTGGGCCCGTTTCCCCCCGCATGCTGGTACTTGTGGTTCTCCAAGTGCCGGCTTGCGGGGGAGGCTGCTGGGACTTGTAGTTCTTCTGCAAAAAACAATATTCTTACATTTTCAACAAGGCTATCAGCCCCCCATCCGCAGCCCTTGGATGGGGGGGACAGCCTCGGGCTTCAACCCTGGCCCTTGGGTGGCTGGGGGGGGGACCCCTTGATTGAAGGGGTCCCCACTCCTCCAGGGTACCCCGGCCAGGGGTGACTAGTTGGGTATTTAATGCCACGGCCGCAGGACGCTGTATAAAAGTGACCCCCGGCTGTGGCATTATCTGTCCAGCTAGTGGAGTCCGGTGCTGGTACAAAAAATACGGGGGACCCCCACTCTTTTTGTCCCCCGTATTTTTTGCACCAGGGCCAGGCACAGAGCCCGGTGCTGGTTGTTAAAATACGGAGGATCCCCTGTCATTTTTCCGCCCGTATTTTGGCAACCAGGACCGGCTCAAAGAGCCCGAGGCTGGTTATGCTTAGGAGGGGGGACCCACGCAAAAAAATTTTCGGGTATTTTACAGTTTTTTAAACATTTTTCAAAATCTAAGCAAAATCCGTCAAATCGGCCGTTTTTCGACAGCGGGACTGTCGAATTCGTTTTTTATTGAATATGTCGAATTCCGGCACCCACCTGCCGGAATTCGACGGTCGAATTGTGTCGAATTTAAAAACTGGCGAAAAAGTGCCGCAATTCGCCCGGAATTGCATATACCCCAGGCACTTCCTCTAATAGCCAAGTGGGAACTTTTGAGAACACAATTGAAACTGAAGTTCTCATCCTGACTTAAATTACACATTTCACAGTTCCTACCATAACTTTAAGTAGTATTAACAACGGTATCGGTATGTAATGTCTGTTTGTGGAACGTATTGTCAAAGTCAGAAAAATATCACTATGCACACTGCCATATTTGCATCTCATGCGAGCTCCCGCTGCGCGTGCAAGAGCTCTCCCGTGCGTGCTCATACTCGCAGTCGCGTGCACCCGCAGGCGCACGATATGCGGATTTACGGTAGAGTTTGTATGCGTCTAGCGGGCGATTCAATCGTTACATATTTTAACTATATAATGTATTTTGTAGATCATGGTCCCCTTGATAGATTCTGAAAGTTTAGTTAATATAGCATGTTAATGGACAAAGAGATCCCTCTTTGTTTGATGCGAAGGGTCAGACATGGGTCATACAGTGGTGTTTAGTATCCATCGGAAGAGTATTTAATTAGCAATATTCCGGTGTTGGTTTGAAGCGGATTAATCGCTCGTGCGAATAGTTATGGACATAAGAAGTTTATGTCCATTTACTATTATTTGCACTTACTTATCCATGCGGCGGGAAACCTGGTTTCCCACCCACCTGAGCAGTTGGAAATGGTCTCAGCCCACCTCTATGAATCAACCTATGACCTTTTGTTATAATGCGAAGACGAATTCCTGTGTCCAAAGAACAATGAGATTGTAGGGACCATTGAATTGTATTGTGTGTGGGGCATAAATAGACAAGCCGACCTGATCCAGCTCACTCTCTTCAACGGTTCTCATCACTGATAATCGGGAGCTGGATATTCAGAAAGGCGCATGCGATCGTTCCCTTTGTGCGTAAGTTTTCTCCGCAATCATATTGTCTTTATTGTTATTGTGAGCCATATCTCTCTCTCTCTTCTTCTTTCTCTCTCATTTTCCCTTAAACGTAATTGTATTGTATTGTATTTCCTGTGTAGTTATCTGGTTAGTTAGTCTATGTTATATTGTAGTGTATGACTTGTACTGTATTATTCTTTTTCAAGTATAACATTCATATAAGGCGTTAGACCCTAAGCCCAGTATTTGTGTATTTCTTATAGTGTTAAGTATTCTCAGAGCGTCGGTGATGCTCGAACAGCTTTTAAGTTAATAAGGTTACACTGTGTTGCATCTACACTCTATCACTACACTAATGTATTCCTGTATAATACATTGTTCATGGTTTACACATAAAGGTTTAACATTGTGAGCGTCGGCGCCGCTGGTGATCTCCTCGTGGTCCCGAGCGTCCACTACGCTATAGCGAACCATTACGTTAGTCGGCAGCCAATAGCGTGCCTGCCTGTGATCTCTTGGCCGTGAGCGAACGTGGTGCTTGAGCGTCTCGACTACGGCTAAGCGATTACTACGCAACGTGCGTACCCTTACGGTACTCCATACGTCAATAGCGTACAGTGTTCTTAGACCTCTTAAAGGGTTTTAAAATAAGATAAATATTTAGCTTTATCAATTGGCGGCTCGTCCGTCCTTCACATATCTCTGCTAGGTAATTTCAGCAGACATTATCCATCAGCAAAGGGCGGGAGATCATATTCCTCGTAGTGCTGTCTGGATAAGCGTCTGCTTCGCTTAGTAAAGGGTGCTGAGGGAATCCGGAACCGGAGGTAAGAACAACACGCTAGTGTCTTTTAAAACTGTTTATTTCTGTCTTGCGTACGCACACACGCATATCTGCATTTCTTTTTCATTCGTGTATTTTCATATATCACTCTCCTGTTTGCCATTTTATAATTGATAAACGTGCTAAGAGAGATTTGTTGCTATTTCATAGTTAAAGTGTAAAAGTAATACATTAAGGGATAAATTGCAAAGCACGCACGCAGCTCTACCTAAAGATACAAGGAGAGATTGGTGTGGTGTTCGGTAGATGATCGAGGATCATCTACATTGATAAACGTGTAAATTGTGTTACGGTGGATATTTGCTTTGTGTACACGTGTCTCTAACAAAGGGCTGAGACTCGCGTACGCAACTCAAAGGCCGACGCACGCAGCGTATATTACGCAACGGAACGTCCGGGTACGCCCACGTAACTCAAATCACACGCTAGTGTTATTTTAACAGGCGAAAAGGTGGCAACGCGATAAATAGCGCAAATCGATTTTAGTGTCCGAAATTTAGACTAACAGATCCTTCTCCAAATTTACAACACATCTGGTCTAAAGGAAAGAAAATTTCTGCGCAGAAATAGAAATAGAAACAAAAGTGTACATGTGGTGAGTGAGTGTTTGCAATTATATAAGTTCTACAATTTTTGAGGTTGAACCACAAGAAGTCGAGTTCTCGTGAGGTACATGCATGTAAGTGACGTACATGGTGGCTAGGGAGGCATCCCTTGTTAAACATAAAATTTGAGCATTAGAGTGTAGCAGACCAGGAGGTCACACTGTAGCAGCAGACCAGGAGGTCTTATAACAAGACCAGGAGGTCCAGTTACAGCAGACTAAGAAGTCCGCTATAGAGACAAGTAGCACAACACCAGGAAGGGTTGGTGCGGAACCCATATAGGCCATAAAGCTCTGGCTGAAGGAATTCGCAGCCGTAATTTTCGATTCCACTGGTCGCTCCGTACATAAGATTAGTTGCTTATGTGCAGAACGATTGTACCGCACGTAATTGTGTGCATTAGTTAGTAATCTGACCCAGTGCCATTTGTGTACGAGACGGGTCATAAACGCTATTTGTACATTCTAACGTGATTTGTGTAATTTTTTTTATTTTAAGGGAGGTTCGCCAGTCACTTGGGAACTATCCAGCAACCAATAGTTACTGGAAAGAGTAAGTGCTCTGCGGATCACCCTCACATGTTCCAGTAAATAGCGGTTCAGGTCGCAGGGGCCCTGGGTCGAGTACGCCAGCACTAGAACAGTGTGTAGGTCGTATTGGTCGGCGTGGGCGAGTGAGTGGGGTACTCGGTAAACCGCCACCGTCAGCCTATCTTGAACATTTTGGTTTTGTAAGGGTTCGCTGAAGAAAGCAACACCTACAGGTATGGGGGCCAATTGTTCAGGTAGGGGGCGATCAACCTCGGTTCGGGTTGATTCAGTGAACCGACCAATCGGGTCGGCAAGGTACGTAATGTGTGAAAAGTACGGTTCACACACAGAAGTTTTATGTGATGAATGGGAGAGAATGACGGTACATGACGGGGAGAAGTTCCCAAGAGTAGGCAGCTTTAGCCCAGAAGTGTTACAAAATCTAAGGAGGAGGATATGTCTCATTAAATCAACAAAGAGACGGATCAAACATTATGATTATTTGCAGTTATGGCAACAGGAGGGTGAAATACAGAGAGGATTGGCTCAGGCGGCGGGATCTAACCCTATCAAGAAACTGATAGCCACGGCCCCGCCACCACCTTACATATCAGGAGAGAAATTGGTTGCGGAGAATGACGCACTAGGGTGTAAAAAACAAACACTTAGCAACTGTGTAAATGTTAATAAGTTAACCAATGCAAGTATTAACCCGTGCAAGTTGTACCCTGTTTTGAACTTTCCCCAGGAGTGTGATCAAGAGGACGAATCGGCAACAATATCGGCGCTCTCTCTAGCAGCCACCATATCAGAAACTACAGTAGGCACGGCCCAACCCTTAAGATTAGTAACAAAGGCCCCTAGCGGAGGGACAGGTGAGGTCGTATCTACGGGTAAGTACGGCACCATACACTATGCTGAAACCATTTCACCACAGGCTGTAGAATCTACACAGAATGATGTTGCTAGACTTAATCCTGTTAGGGTAATAGCAGTGCCAAATGGAAAAACTGACACCACAGGAGTCACTCCCATTAGGAACATTGCCATGTACAGCCCATTTTCCCGAATGGAATTAAGAACCATAGTGACTGAATTCCCTGACCCTAGGAAAGACTTAGTTGCTAGCCAGAAATACATCAGAGACCTAGGGAACACTTTAGAGCCCAATAACAAAGACTGGCAGGTATTGCTGAGGGCTTGTTTACCCTCCAATGTCGACTCGGCTCAATTTTTAGCTGACTGTGGATTGGATCAGGATGTACCTCTTACAGATGTGTACAACAAAGACAACGTAAAAAGAATAAATTTACAGTTAAAGGAGTATTTTCCAGCTGTAGTTAAATGGAACAAGATTTTCTCCTTTAAACAAAAGGAGTCAGAAACAGCTGCAGAGTATTTTCACAGGGCATTATTAGAGATGGCTAAATACACAGGCATAGAGGACATTAAAACCAACATAAACCATAGAGAAGTAGCAGTATCTGTGTTAATGGATGGTTTGAAAGAAGCATAAAAAACAAGGGTACAGACCACGCAACCATGTTGGCGAGGTCTGTCGGTGGCTACTTTGAGAGAGGCAGCTATTGATCACGATCGGAATATCACCAGACACAGGGAATCACAAGGTGATAAATTAATGGCCGTAAGTATACAGGCCCTGACCACAAGGCAGCCTTTGTATAAATCACCAAACCCTGTGGGTAAGTCAAATGTGGTAACTTGTTATTCTTGTCATAGACAGGGACACATGGCACGAGACTGTAGAGTGAAAAATTCACAAAAATCATACCAACCCCCTAGACCACGACATGACACACGAAATTGGGATCAGGGTCCACAAAGATGGAGTTATGAGCCACATGCAGGGGAAACAAAAAGATACCCCCCGAACAGAGACTGGCAAGCCTCTGCTAGTTCCCAGTTAACTCCTTCACAAGTAGTTGCTGCCAGCGGGATTCAGGGAGGTCACCATACCCAATAGGGGTGTGGCCATACCTGTAATCTGCAGCCAGTAAAATTGAATGCAAGTCTTGGAAGTGAACCCGAAATTGCAATTAATGTAGCTGGTAAATCATTAAACTTTCTTGTAGATACGGGGGCGGCCAAATCAGTGATAAATTTGACAGTGGGCATGAGAACCACTGGTAAGACAATTCCAGCCATGGGAGTAACGGGAGTAGTCCAGCATTACCCTGTTAGCAAACCAGCCGAGATTACAATAGGGCCTTTACATACCAAGCATTCCTTTTTGCTGGCTGCATCGGCACCGACTAATCTCCTGGGAAGAGACTTATTGTGTAAAATGGGGTGCGTCATTTATTGTACTCCTGAAGGTGTATTCTTGGACATACCTGAGAATCACGCTCAGGAAGTGCGAGACATGTTAGACTCCCCATCAAAATTAATGTCACATACCATTATGACAAATAGGACTCCCTCCCAAGTAGAAGAAATTACATCCCAGATACCAGAGTCACTTTGGACTAAAGATGGACAAGACACTGGATTGATGGCAAACGTAGCTCCAGTAGTTGTGCAAGTAAAAGATGGTAGGATAGCTCCAAAAATCCCACTGTACCCTCTGAAGCCAGAGGTGGAGTTAGGAGTGTACCCAGTAATAGAGCGCTTGCTACAACAGGGCATTCTGGTAAGAACATCCAGCACAGCCAATAGTCCCATCTTCCCTGTGAAAAAGAGTGGGGGGAGGGGTTACCGGCTAGTGCAGGATCTAAGGGGGATTAACAAAATAGTTGAGAGTCAGTTCCCCGTAGTGCCAAATCCAGCTGTCATCCTTATGCAAATCCCTCCCACTGCGAAATTTTTCACTGTTATTGACCTCTGCTCCGCTTTCTTTTCGGTACCTCTGCACCCTGACAGCCAATATTTGTTTGCATTTACATACAGAGGAGTCCAATACACCTGGACTCGATTACCACAAGGTTTCATAGACAGTCCAAGTATATTTTCCCAGGCTTTGCATGATTGTTTACAGTCTTTCCAACCAGAGAATGGATCAATATTGATACAGTACGTGGATGATTTACTACTGTGTTCAGATTCATTGGAAGCGTCCCTGAAGGATACGAAACAGCTCCTGTTTCATCTTTCGGACACAGGACACAAGGTTTCCAAAGACAAGTTGCAATTATGCCAAACTAAAGTAAAATACTTGGGACACTGTCTAACACAAGGACTGAGACACCTGACCGCTGATAGAATTCAAGCAATTAGAGACATGACTCTGCCTCAAACCCAGCAACAGATCAGAACGTTTTTAGGAATGTGTGGGTATTGCCGTAACTGGATCCCAGGATTTTCCATTCTGGCATTACCTTTGCAGGAGATGGTCTCCTCAAACAAACCTGATCGGATTTCGCATACAGACGAGTCCGAAATGGCATTTGAGAGACTTAAACAGTGCCTAACGCAGGCGCCAGCATTAGGTATGCCAGACTATGGGAAACCCTTTGAGCTATACGGAACAGAAAGTGCTGGTTGCGCGGCAGGCGTACTAACCCAAAAGCATGGTGATGCCAGCAGGCCGGTAGCATACTACAGCGCTCAGCTAGATACGGTAGCGCGATCCCTCCCCACATGCTTGCGAAGCGTTGCTGCGATAGCATTGCTAGTAACAAAAAGCGAAGATGTAGTGCTAGGTCACAACCTCACAATTCATACACCACATGCAGTGTCAGCCTTGTTAAATTCTGCCCAAACCAGGCACGTCTCATCAGCGCGGTTTACAAGATGGGAATTGGCACTAATGGCCCCCGTAAACATCACCATAAGGAGATGCAGTGCATTAAATCCTGCAACATATCTCCCAGGTGTGCCTGGACAGGCACAAAGGGTGGAGGATGAGAGTGATGGGGAAGGAGGATTTAATACAAAGGAGGACACACATGATTGTATGGAATATTTGACCCAAAATTTTACCGCAAGGCCTGACATCAGTGACAACCCACTGGAAGATGTAGATCTTACCTTCTACACGGATGGTAGTTGTCACAGACAGTCAGACTCGGGAGACTTGTGTACTGGATACGCAGTCGTAGACGACCAAGGCACCATAGAAGCTGAACCGCTAGGCCCACCTCACTCAGCCCAGGTTGCTGAACTGGTCGCCCTAACCAGAGCATGTGAATTGGCTAAGGGCAAGTCAGCCAATATCTACACCGACTCTAGATACGCATTCGGGGTAGTCCATGATTTCGGAGCCCTATGGCGCCTCAGAAATTTCATGACGGCAGCTGGTACACCGGTAGCGCATGCAGCTCACATCAAAAGGCTTCTAACAGCGATACAGGAACCCGACAGAGTGGCTGTTATCAAGTGTAAAGCACACACATATAGCCAGGACCCAGTATCACTTGGTAACAGCCGAGCAGACGAAGCTGCTAAGTTAGCAGCTGGTACACCCAGACAGACAGACACCACACAACTGATGGTATTTAATACCATCAACACACCGAAGTTGTGTGAAATGCAAAATTTGTGTTCCACACAGGAAAAGGCAGTCTGGAAGGCAAAGGGATATGGCCAGGAGTCCTCAGGACTCTGGACGGATGGACAAGGTAAACCAGTGGCCCCCAGAGCATATCTTCCATGTTTAGCTGAGGCAGCACACGGGCTGACTCATCTGGGCAAGGAGGGAATGTGCAAGTTGGTAAGAGCATATTGGTGCGCCCCAGGATTTTCATCTCATGCGAGTAAGAGAGCAATGTCATGCCTTACCTGCTTGAGAAAGAATATCGGAAAGGCAATACCAACAGAACCATCTCATATCCCACCTACAGGCGGCCCTTTTCAGGTAATACAGATTGACTTTATTCAATTACCCCCTTGTCGACATTTGAAATATGTACTTGTTTGTATAGATGTATTCTCAAATTGGGTCGAAGCATTTCCTGCGGCCACAAACACCGCTATGTTTACTGCTAAGAAAATTGTGCAGGAATTTGTATGTAGATATGGTATCCCTAAAATAATTGAAAGTGATAGGGGTACCCATTTTACAGGTGATGTCTTTCAAGGAATGTGTAAGTTAATGGGAATTGATAGCAAGCTGCACACTCCATACCGCCCCCAGGCGAGTGCGAAGGTGGAAAGAGTGAACAGCACTATTAAAAATAAACTGAGCAAAGTTATGGCAGAGACAGGATTGACATGGCCAGAAGCTTTACCCATTGTACTATACAGCATCAGAACCACTCCCAGGTCCCCTCTTAATCTGTCTCCCTTTGAAATCTTGTTTGGTCGACAACCGCATGTTATGATTAACCCTCAGGATGATTTGAAGTGTAACAATGAAGTGACTGTAAAGTACCTGGTTAACACGAGTAAACAGTTAAGGAAGCAAAATGATAATTTGAAGTTAGTGATTCCTGATTTACCAGATAGTAATTGTCATGACATTGAACCTGGGGATTATGTAATGATACGGAATTTTCTACGCTCAGGTTGCCTTATTGACAGATGGGAAGGACCATACCAAGTCTTATTGACTAGCACTACAGCATTGAAGGTTGCCGAGAGAGAGACTTGGGTTCATTCGTCCCACTGTAAGAAGGTTGCTGATCCAGAGAGGTCCCGTGATAAGGAACAGACGGTAGATGAAGTTGTATCACTGGAGTGCCTGTTCCAAGAGGACTGAGGCGGCAACTGAGCATTGAAAATCATAAGATCGGAAGCAGTTGTCGATTCCCTGTTCCCTTTTATTGTTTTTCTCCAAACTTCCCACCCTATCTCCCTCAAACTATTTCTTTCCCCCTTCTCATTCTACTCCGTTTCCTCCTATAAGATGGACTTGCCCCAAGAGACTGTGATCCGGATTTTCCTGTTGACCATGATGTTGACCAGAGCAGTCTGTTCCGGCGAGAGTACCATGGAGGTCGAGAGAGGTTCTGGAATGGGTTCTGATGACAAAGATGGAGGCGTAGTTTTCCAAGAACAACTTAACCAACAAGTAAAGGCGAGTATCAGAAAACGATCCGATAGCATTGACAATAGAAGGAATTGTGAAGGATTGTTAGCTGAAGAAAACTGTATCTGTAGGCTCTGTGACAATGTAGTTGAGGATGGGTGCATCAAGAAATGCCAATCCAGTTTTAATATCCACATGGACCGGCATCCATTGAGTGACTATCACTCCTTAGTGGGTAGTGTGTTAAATCAAACAGATTGTTGGGTATGCTCTCAAGTACCTCAAGGTCATAGCAAATCAGGACTAGTACCATTCCCTTTAACGGTAGGAGAGGTACTTGAGCTAAAGGGTGGGAGACCGGTGGACAGGAGGTTTAATATCTCCAGTCCTCCTAGTTTGAAGCTCCACCAATATCATGTGGATAGATCCCTAATATGTTTTAACATTACCAATCCCCGAAAGCCGGAAATTGGGAAGTGTCATGGAGTAACCAAACCATGACCTTTTCATATAGAGCAGATAGAATGCCTACAGATACAGAGCTTATACGCCACATAGCCAGTAGAGAAAAATCTTTCCGATATAGGTATGGAAGTAGGAATACGAGAGTTGGAGAGGTATCACCAGGATACTGTGCACATATCGTACAAACGGATACGTGTACTAGACAGATGGGAGAATTAGGGGTAGGAGATTTCACATGGAGGATGTGTAATATGGTTATGTCCTACTCCGTCCCATATGTTCTCCCCGATGATGCATATTTCATATGCGGGAGGAAGGCGTATAAGTGGCTTGCCCCAAACTCTGAAGGATTGTGTTATATTGGAAAAGTACTGCCTGAAGTAATGACTGTATCACATGCCAAAATGAAAGATATACACCGTGGTGCCCAAGCTCCTTATACTCACACCCACTACGAGCACGTAGTTAAAAGGCAACTGACAGAAAGGACAGAGCATTCGGCCTCTGACATGATCCATGAATCCACCGGGATTCAGGTTCTACTTGCGTTAGATTTCACTCGCACCGCTAGAGGAGTGCTGAACTATAGATACATATCTGCGCTTGCAAATTTGTTAGACAATATCACAGAAATGTATGATGACACTTTTAGGTATACCGGAAGAGAGCTTCAAGCTTATAAAACAGAACTGGTTCAGCATAGAATGGTTCTTAATTATCTCACAGCAGTGACAGGTGGATATTGTGTCACACTGGCAACGCAGTACGGCGTGAAATGCTGCACATATATTACGAATAGTACCGAGGATCCGGTCGAGGTCATAGACCAAAAGATGGACGACATTCTCCAATTAAAGTGGGAATTTCGCAGGAGACACAATCTCACCCTTGCTGCTGTGGGTAATGAGCTGACTGGTTGGGTGTCATGGTTGAACCCGCGAAATTGGTTCTCTGGTTTAGGAGAATGGGCTCAAGGAGTCATAATGGATGTAGGGAAGTTTCTCCTATGTATCTTAGGTGTTGTCATATCGATTGGCTTGATATTTAGATGCGGTCAGGCTTTAATGAAGTGCAAACGTAGTACCAGGGTAATGAGTCTAAGGAGTGAGGAAATTGTAATTCCAATGGATTTGATTTATGACCCAACGGTAAAGACAATGATGTGATGAAAATGCGATTATACGGTCCGTTTCTTTCACCTGTTTTTCCGTTTTCTCCAAGGTAAAAAGACCCACTTGGACAAGGAATTTGATGATCCCGTATACAGACAACTGATGGATTAAAGAAGAAGTTTTGACAACCTTATACACAGATATTTGATGAACTATGCCATAGACCCCCAGTTTCCCTAGAAATTTTAAAATTACGCTAGCCCAACACCTTTGTAAGTCTATGGACATTGACAAAGCTTTTGCCCACACCTTTTTGGCAAAAGCCCAAAGAAGACTGCATTCAACAGACACCGAACAAGACTTCAACCGACAAATGTTCATTAACCTGACATAGAATACCACTGCATTTACCATAATTGTTCTTTATCTTCATTTCTACAACCTTCAGGTAATGACACACATAGTCGATAGGGAATACAGGCACAGATACCAGCAATCACATATCCCCCCATTCATGTATCATCAACTAAAATGTGCTCCCCCATTTTGTTGCAACCAAAATCCGAAAAGAGCTCGGTAAAGTTTGACAGCCCATCCACAGACCCGCACCGCGGGATAAGAAGGAATTTAAATGTATACTTCGCAATACCTCGAAGCTTGACCTAAAACACGTACGGCACGATGATACATGACCCCCCAAACATGGATTCATACACACATGCTACTGCTATCTCACTAGGTCATACCCTTTTCACACCTTCTTCTCTCCTCCCTTACCCAATCATGGAAATGTATTTACACCTGACATATATTTTTCTCGTTTTGAAATGTTTTAGGAAGTGGCAGTTATTGTTGACTGCCAAAGGGTGGACTGTCAAAGTCAGAAAAATATCACTATGCACACTGCCATATTTGCATCTCATGCGAGCTCCCGCTGCGCGTGCAAGAGCTCTCCCGTGCGTGCGCATACTCGCAGTCGCGTGCACCCGCAGGCGCACGATATGCGGATTTACGGTAGAGTTTGTATGCGTCTAGCGGGCGACTCAATCGTTACATATTTTAACTATATAATGTATTTTGTAGATCATGGTCCCCTTGATAGATTCTGAAAGTTTAGTTAATATAGCATGTTCATGGACAAAGAGATCCCTCTTTGTTTGATGCGAAGGGTCAGACATGGGTCATACAGTGGTGTTTAGTATCCATCGGAAGAGTATTTAATTAGCAATATTCCGGTGTTGGTTTGAAGCGGATTAATCGCTCGTGCGAATAGTTATGGACATAAGAAGTTTATGTCCATTTACTATTATTTGCACTTACTTATCCATGCGGCGGGAAACCTAGTTTCCCACCCACCTGAGCAGTTGGAAATGGTCTCAGCCCACCTGTATGAATCAACCTATGACCTTTTGTTATAATGCGAAGACGAATTCCTGTGTCCAATGAACAATGAGATTGTAGGGACCATTGAATTGTATTGTGTGTGGGGCATAAATAGACAAGCCGACCTGATCCAGCTCACTCTCTTCAACGGTTCTCATCACTGATAATCGGGAGCTGGATATTCAGAAAGGCGCATGCGATCGTTTCCTTTGTGCGTAAGTTTTCTCCGCAATCATATTGTCTTTATTGTTATTGTGAGCCATATCTCTCTCTCTCTTCTTCTTTCTCTCTCATTTTCCCTTAAACGTAATTGTATTGTATTGTATTTCCTGTGTAGTTATCTGGTTAGTTAGTCTATGTTATATTGTAGTGTATGACTTGTACTGTATTATTCTTTTTCAAGTATAACATTCATATAAGGCGTTAGACCCTAAGCCCAGTATTTGTGTATTTCTTATAGTGTTAAGTATTCTCAGAGCGTCGGTGACGCTCGAACAGCTTTTAAGTTAATAAGGTTACACTGTGTTGCATCTACACTCTATCACTACACTAAGGTATTCCTGTATAATACATTGTTCATGGTTTACACATAAAGGTTTAACATTGTGAGCGTCGGCGCCGCTGGTGATCTCCTCGTGGTCCCGAGCGTCTGCTACGCTATAGCGAACCATTACGTTAGTCGGCAGCCAATAGCGTGCCTGCCTGTGATCTCTTGGCCGTGAGCGAACGTGATGCTTGAGCGTCTCGACTACGGCTAAGCGATTACTACGCAACGTGCGTACCCTTACGGTACTCCATACGTCAATAGCGTACAGTGTTCTTAGACCTCTTAAAGGGTTTTAAAATAAGATAAATATTTAGCTTTATCAGTATATAAGGTATGTCCTCACTTCACTAAAACATACCTTTTTTAAATAGCTCTAATTTCTTGGTAGATCACCATGAACCAATCAGAAGCCTGGGATTTTTAAATAAGCTCATGACTCCATCGGATCGGTGTGAGATTGACCAGCCACACGCACTGCATAGGAGCCCATCTACTGAGGTTATTGACATCTTTCACAAGAGAGAGCTTCCCTGGGACAGATTTTCTATGCATTGTCTGTATCACCACTGATAATTATATAAGTGAGACAAAAAGGGGAGAAGAAATGCAGTAAAATGGCAACTATGCAAAACGTTTTCAAACAAATCTCCATATTACTTTGGGGGTAATTCAGATCTGATCGTAGATGTGCTAAATTTGGTATTCCGCACCTCTGGCAAACTTGGACCCTATTACATTTTCCCCGATATGTCTGTGAATGACGTAAATCACAGACATTTGAGGTTACACACCCACAGATGGTCTAGCGATATATCGTCCGTTTGCTAGAAATTCCTCAGTGTGTGCATTCAGGGAGGCATACCAATTTAAAGAAAAACAATAAGTGCAACAACCCTCACCCCAGGAGGGTCTAATAACTACGGGTGATCAGTACTGATATTTAAGGGAGAATTCAATTAGCCGCGGTGAATTGCCATGGAGTTTCCACCCCCCTCCCCCAACAGGGCTATTCAATTATCCCCAATAAACAGCCCCGTTTTCATGATTGTGGCCATGAAAAACACATAGGTCCATTGATTTATTATGGATTCTATGTATTTTTGCTCAAAAAAAAAATTATTATTTTTTTTTTTTGGGAGGGGGGGGGGGGGGGAGAAACTTCAGGGGGGAAATTGTAGTAAAAATCTATTTTTTTCTCCCATAAAATTATCAGGGCTAATTGTATTCCCCGTTTAATTTGACATATTTTTTGTGGAAAAGACATCGCTGAAAGGTTCCTGATAATGCTGCCGAGCCTAATACTTCAGTTCGTATGGCAGGATATTGCGTCTAGCTGATCTGCCTTACCTGTTTAGTGTGCCCTAGTTACATGTACTGTATGTGCAGACTACAATAATATGTATCTATTATCCTTATTTTCTTCAGTGAAAGCAATTCCATTTCCTCTAAAGCCTTGAGAGTTGTGCTTTCTGATCCACTGCTTATCCAACAATTCTCCAATTCTTCATATTTTCTGCCGTTCTTGTCAACAAGCTTCGGTATCTGTCTGTTTGGTGACCGTCCATAAATTAACATTTCTCCTAAATGTGTTTTTTTGGATTTGCTGGGCATCAGTAAATTAATTAAACAGAATAGTTTCTAACCAATAACATGCTCAATTTGACTAGGTATTCAGTGGAGAAAACTTGAGCTAGACTAGGAAGGATTCATATCCTGTTATTATATTGGTCATCAAAGCCCCCCTTTGTGCAGCAGATTTTCAGAGAAGTGCTCTCTGTGTTCCCTTTCCAGGCTGAGATACCTAGTTCATTCTTGTCTTGTTCAGATAAGGCCAGGGGTTCTCATCTTACACCAGTCCAAGAGATGCATTTTCTTCTGAGGTTCCAACAGAGCTCTTTGTCCTCTAATCCCCGAAACTGGCAAAAGCGCAACAGGCTGAATGAATTTATCACATCTGGTAATACATCTCCTTGACTCTGCAATCTCCCCAACAGTAATAACCTGCTTCATAAACCAGCACAAAGTAATAATAAATTACGTGCCAATGAGGGCTACTTTCTAGCTACATCCGCTGGCTGCAGTATACATATAGCACTGGAATTAGTTACAGTAAAAAGTTCTATGTGTGATGTATTAATAAATGCATTTTTAGCTGTCAATTTATCATTTAATATTGCGGCAAATCACAACGTAAATATTAATATTTCATACAGAGTGCATTAAACTATAGCGGCAGTAACATTGCGCATGAATACTGCATCTCTTGATTGCTGTTTGGCATACACTATCGCAATAATTTGACTTTCTGTCATTATTATTTGCACATGCGCAGATTAAAATTCTGGCCTGAGTGTATGCAAGGAATCTTCGTTTAACTACTTACACGAGACATTTGCGATATCTCCTACATAAATCTATTTAATACATTTGACAATATATTAAAACTGCAAAAAGAAAGTGAAAAAATGGTTTTATGAACAATCATTTGATACTGTACATCAACCCCATAAAGCCTACTAGTACTATATGTAAAAGAGCTGATGCAAAACGGGCATACATTACACTTCAAATGACACCTGTAAAAAGCACACACAAATAGCAGATTTTCACACATATTCAGAGCTCCAGCTGCATCCTATCTGCATTGCATTCTAAAACTGCAGCTTACCCGCCCACTTTACGACAGAAATACATCACAAGGGTAGTGTTTTAAAAATAGGATTTTGGTTGCCTACCGGTAAATCCTTTTCTCGTAGTCCGTAGAGGATGCTGGGGTCCACATTAGTACCATGGGGTGTAGACGGGTACACCAGGAGCCATTGGCACTTTAAGCGTTTGAGAGTGTGGGCTAGCTCCTCCCTCTATGCCCCTCCTACCAGACTCAGTCTAGAAACTGTGCCAGAGGAGACGGACATCTTCGAGAGAAGGATTATACACAGATAGTGGCGAGATTCACACCAGCTCACACATACAAGGCACATCAAGCTAACTAGCTTGAAACTCAGCAACCGCTGAAACATTACTTACCAAGTAACAATGCAGCACTCAACTAAAACAAAGTTGTACTGAACCAAATAACGATAGCAGGAAAACGAAGCCCTGGCGGGCGCCCAGCATCCTCTACGGACTACGAGAAAAAGATTTACCGGTAGGTAACCAAAATTCTATTTTCTCTTATGTCCTAGAGGATGCTGGCGTCCACATTAGTACCATGGGGATGTACCAAAGATCCCAGAACAGGAGACAGAGCGCGGAGGCTCCTGCAGAACTGATTGACCAAACTTCAGGTCCTCAGCGGCCAAAGTATCGAACTTGTAGAACTTTGCAAACGTGTTCGACCCAGACCAAGGTGGTCATTCCGAGTTGATCGCAGCAGCAATTTTGTTAGCAGTTGGGCAAAACCATGTCCACTGCAGGGGAGGCAAATATAACATGTGCAGAGAGAGTAAGATTTGGGTGTGTTGTGTTCAATCTGCAATCTAAATTGCAGTGTAAAGATAAAGCAGCCAGTATTTACCCTGCACAGAAACAAAATAACCCACCCAAACCTAACTCTCTCTGCACATGTTATATCTGCCTCCCCTGCAGTGGACATGGTTTTGCCCAACTGCTAACAAAGTTCCTGCTGCGATCAACTCAGAATTACCCCCCAAGTTGCAGCTCGGCAAAGTTTTAACGCCGAGACACCCCAGGCAGCCCGAGACCCCACCGTACGAGTAGAGTGGGCCTTAACAGACGTAGGACACGGCAATCCTGCCGTAGAATACGCATGCTGGATAGTGAACCTGATCCAGCGAGAGATCGTCTTCTTAGAAGCAGGACACCCCATTTTCTTGGGATCATACAGGACAAACAGAGAGTCCGATTTTCTGTGACGAGCAGTCCTCCTCACATAGATTTTTAGAGCTCTTACAACATCTAAGGACTTTGATGAAATTGAGGATTCAGTCGCAACTGGCACCACAATAGGTTGGATGATATGAAATGCCGACACAACCTTCGGAAGAAACTGCTGACGTTTTCGAAGCTCCGCTCTGTCTTCATGGAAGATCAAGTATGGGCTTTTACATGACAAAGCCCCCAACTCCGACACACGTTTAGCAGAAGCTAAGGCCAACAAAGTGACAGCCTTCCACGTGAGAAAATTGACCTCAACCTCCTGTAGAGGCTCAAACCAATCCGTAAGTGTGTTTTAATAAATTTTTACTGTCACGGTGTGTGAGTTGTGTTTTTATTTGGGTATTTATTCTGTTGTAGAACTACAGGTACCAGCGGGCCGTTATTTCCCCGCATGCTGGTACTTGAGGTTCTCCAAGTACCAGCAAGCGGGGGAGGCTTGCTGTGCCTTGTAGTTCCACAACAAAAAACAATGTTCTTTTTTTTACACACATGGCTATCAGCCTCCCATCCACCGCCTACGGATGGGGGGGACAGCCGCGGGCTTCACCCCTGGCCCTTGGGTGCCTGGAGGGGGGGTGACCCCTTGATTTAAGGGGTCCCCACTCCTCCAGAGAACCCCGGCCAGTGGTGACTAATTGGGGGGGGTAATGTCACGGCCGCAGGGACCTACATAAATGTGTCCCCCGGCTGTGGCATTATGTCCCTGGCTAGTGGAGCCCGGTGCTGGTTTTAAAAATACGGGGGACCCCTACATCTTTTGTCCCCCGTATTTTTGGAACCAGGACCGGACTAAGAGCCCGATGCTGGTTGTCTAAATACGGGGAACCCCTGTTCAATTTTTTCCCAGTATTTAAACAACCAGGACCGGCTCAAAGAGCCCGAGGCTGGTTATGCTTAGGAAGGGGGACCTCACACATTTTTTTTTTTTACATTTTTTTAACCCATTCAGACCCTTCTCCATTAAGTTAATGGAAGCCCTGGACAACAAAATAGCATTCATGTCCTCCTCCCACTCCCTTCCCACTCCCAAACACTAATTATTATTTTTTTCTATAAAAATGTACGATATATCACAAGCATGATGAGCAGGCAGGCAGCGGGCATTGGCGGCATCGGACTGAGATACAAATTAGTGGCGGAGGGCTGGGTCAGTTGATGGTGGGCGAGTTTGTATGCCATTGGTGGTGGCAGCGGGCATTGGCTCAGAGGCAGTAGCGGGCATTGGCTCGGTGGCGGTAGGGGTCATCGGCAGGATTCGGCGGACATTATGGCTGTAGTGCCTCACCAGCCACTGACCTCACCGCACGCCACTGGTGTGTGGGACAGTGTGCGTGTGTGTTAATTGTGTGTGTGTGGGACAGTGTGAGTGTGTGTACATTTTTGCAGTCCAGTGTGTTTGGGGGAGGGGAAAGTATGAGAATGTGTGTGTAGTCTGAGTGGGTGTATGTGGGGTTTGGGGGTGGCCAGTCTGTGTGTGTATAATCTACAGTGTGTGTGTGTGTGTGTGTGTGTGTGTGTGTGTGTGTGTGTGTGTGTAAGGGGGAGGGGCAGTCTGTGTGTGTGGGCGGGATGTACTAATGACCATTTACCGAAGAGGGATATGTATTAAACCACGGGCATGGAGATGCCCTTCTCACTCACCATCCAGCTGGGTGAGCGAGCCGGGCAGGTGGAAAGTCAGCAGCAGGGGCAGCATGCCGGATATCAGCAGCCGAGGATGGGGGCTGTAAGGCACGTGCGGAGCGGTGCAGAGCCCAAAGCCGGAGATCAGCAGCATGTTGACCGGCAATAAGCAGCTTCTGCTTCCGCGTTCAACATGCTGCCGATCTCCGGCTTTGGGCTACGCAGGGTTCGGGGGATGGGTGTCCTCTGCCGGTGTACTGCAGCTCCGGGGGTGCGGGCTCCGGAGGCTTTCAGCACTGTTGAATATCTAGCTGCCTCAAGTATGTACAGCCCGCACCCTCTGCTGCTGATATCCGGCATGCTGCTGTTTCTGCTGGCTGTCCCCCCGCCCGGCTCGGCCACACAGCTGTATGGTGAGAAGGGCATCTCAGTTCCCGAGGTTTAACACATATGCCTCAGTAAATGGCCTCTGCAGTAAACGATACTAATGCTTACCGTGACAGTAACAGCGGGGAGGACGGCGCACATCGGGATCCTGCAGCAGGAAAGAAGAACCCCTTCGGAGCGCAGCAGACCACACTGAAAAGGGTGCATACCCGGTGCGGTGCTCTGCATCCCGGGTGGTGCCGAAGATGTGGAGTGTCGGAGGTGGCAGAAGCGCCGCAGCTTGGGGTGAGAAACCGCTGCAGTCCTTCCGCTGCTAAACTCTGCAATTAGTCTATTAAGGGGGTGGGCTCCCCTCACCATAGTGCCCCACAGGCCTTGTTAATTCTGGAGGTAGGATCCCCTCACTCTATAATGTGAATTTTGGCTCATATCATGTGCTGTAACGTGAATTTTGGCTCATACCGTGTGCTATAATGTGAATTTTGGCTCATACCGTGTGGGGTAATGTGAATTTTGGCTCATACCGTGTGCTATAATGTGAATTTCGGCTCATACCGTGTGGGGTAATGTGAATTTTGGCTCATACCATGTGGAGTAATGTGAATTTTGGCTCATACCGTGTGCTATAATGTGAATTTCGGCTCATACCGTGTGCTATAATGTGAATTTTGGCTCATACCATGTGGGTAATGTGAATTTTGGCTCATACTGTGTGCTATAATGTGAATTTCGGCTCATACCGTGTGGGGTAATGTGAATTTCGGCTCATACCGTGTGCTATAATGTGAAAGGGGCACCAGTACTAAATAGTATAAGGGGTCCTACTACACTGAAGGACACGCCCCTTTTGAGTGACCGCTCCCCTTTTCGCATAATTGCTATCTGCACTCTTTCATTCCGCCTTCAAAAATTCAACTTCGACCATTGCACCTACATCTATACATACACACCCTGACATCTTTATATACAGTGACACCGGTGGCGTCTGCACATACTTTCCTTTTGTATTTTTTTTATTATTATCATTTTATTTATTTATTATTTTTATTACATTTTTTTTTTTGGGGGGGGGGGCACCATTATTGATCTTGCCCTGGGCTCCAAAAACCCTAGCTACGCCTCTGTGTATGTATACACGTTACACATACAATTAAATATCCCCACCAGACCCCATACAGTGTATATATAAATATGGTCATCACTCAAGGATTTTCTGACTTTGTTTACAATATACTGTACTTTTTCACTTTAAAGTGCTTGAGTGTTGTCCTTTTTCTCTGTATATGTATAATGATGCATTTTACCCCAGCCCACCTAGTGGCCACCTGCATCTCCCCTCCGAGAAGTGGTGATGAAAGGAGAGGGGGGTTCAGGTTAGGGGGCGCTAGACTGAAGCTTTGCCTAGGGTGCAGAGAGACCTTGCACCGGCCCTGGAGAGACAGCATGGGCAGAGAGTGGCAGCAGGGACAGAAAGAGAGAGTAGCAGCAAGGACAGAGAGTGGAAGCAGGGACAGAGAGAGACAGCAGGTATATAGAGAGAGTGGCAGCAGGGACATAGATATACAGCAGGGACAATGGGGCTGATGTATCAACAGTTTTTTGCATTAAAAAAAGTGATAAAATTTACTTTTCTATATTTTTCGCATTTTTATAAATATCGTCTGTATGTATATACATTTTTGGGGTCTTTATATCCTATTTATTTTCCGCAAAATTATACTTTTCATTTTTTTCCTGTACTTTAGCAACTTAAATTGAAAATGAATGGGAGGCTAATGAATCAATGGTTTTTCGTTTAAATTGTATAAAACTTTTCATAACTAGTTTTTGACAGCTTTTACTGGTGATTTTTGTATTAGACTATCCAAGTTATTGTAGTTTCATCTGTAAATTGTGTTTTTTTCTAAAATTATATGGTTATAATATTATAAAATTTCCTTTTCTTTAATGTATACATATATATAATGTACTAGTTTAAAAATGTTATACTTATACTGTATATACTATATATATATATATATATATACTTGCAGAAGCAGCACTCATAGCAGTAATGAAAACACTCAATACATATTGTTGAGTTTAAACAACGTTTCAGTTGTCTCTCCAACTGTCGTCAGTTGGAGAGACAACTGAAACGTTGTTTAAACTCAACAATATGTATTGAGTGTTTTCATTACTGCTATGAGTGCAGCTTCTGCAAGTATGTTTATTCCTTTATGAAGGCACCGGCGAAGGTATCTAATTAAGCTTTGGGAGTGCCAAACCTGCTCAAAATGTTATATATATATATATATATATATATATATATATAGTAGATGTAGTGCCCAGCACTCCTGGTCCTCTAGTGCATAGATGCCTGGGTGCCCTCCACAGCAGTAAGTCTTTTCTCGACTATATATATATATATATATATATATATATATATATATCTGTATATAAATGCGAAAGCCCTCACTTACTGACTCATCACTAATTCTGTTACTTCCCGAAATGTTGGTAAGCTGAAATGTAACATAGGTATTCTTCAAGTGGGAAATAGAAAAACAACGTACTGTAATTAGTATTTTAACAAACCTCCTCTAAGGGGATGAAAAGGAGGTTGACATAATGACATCATTACCGATGCATGGCTCGCGTTGCGGGAACGATAACACCCAAACAGACAATCGGATAAAAATTTGGATTGCCCCTCCAGTGTGTTGAATTTAATAAATGACAAAAATTACGAAAGCCCTCACTCACTCACTCACTCACTAATTCTCTTACTTCCTGATATGTTAGGAAGATGAAGTTTAACATAGATATCTGCAGGTGGGAAATAGTAAAACTACGTAATTAGAATTAAAAAAAACTCCCCTAAGGGGATGAAAAGGGGGTTGACACCATGACATCATTACCGATGCGTAGCTTGCATTGTGGGAACGATAACGCCCAAACGGACAATCGAATCAAAATTTGGATTGCACCTCCAGTGTATTAATAAAATACAAAAATGTGAAAGCCCTCACTCACTCACTCACTCACTCACTCACTCACTCACTCACTCACTCACTCACTCACTCATCACTAATTCTCTTACTTCCCAATATGTTAGGAAGATGAAATTTAACATAGGTATTCTGAAGGTGGTAAGTAGGAATACTATGTAATTAGAATTTTAATAAACCTCCCCTAAGGGGATGAAAAGGGGGTTGACATAATGACATCATTACCGATGCGTGGCTTGCATTGTGTGAATGATTACGCCCAAACGGACAATCGGATCAAAATTTGGGTTGCACCTCCAGTATGTACAATTTAATACACTACAAAAATGGTCCTGCCACTTTTTACCGTATCTGCTATGGGTGCTCCTCGGGTAATGCCAAGAACCATGGATTAATTTTTACTTATATTAAAGACATCTCAAATTTACATCTCTATAGATTTACCAACTTTTTAACACTCATTTATATTTACAACCGTGAAAATCAGGAACTCCCATGCGAAGAATAGGTAGAACAGCTAGTATGTATATATATATATATATATATATATATATATAAGTCCTCCGGTGTGAGGCACTCTGCGGACTTCTTAATAACACATTCCAAGACACAAACTAGTGTGCAACGTTTCGGCTTTATTAGCCGTTCTCAAGCAGCGTGGTCATAAACAGCAAGTCAAACAAGATACAGTTTAAATACCCTTACCTGTTTCACTGACACCACAGGCTCCCACCCGCCTCCGGCCACGCTGATCTGGCTTCCGGGTATGACGTCCTATCTCATCCGCTTCCGCTGCTCGAGGGTTTCCATAGCAACCCGTGATTGTTTAACAACCGCGTCAGTTGCCAAGTTTCCCCCAAAGCCAGCACGTCACAGTGATCAGCCCTCAATCCTATGCCATAAACAGCGCGGCCTCTTTGGCCGGGTATGGACGACCTTATGGGTCTGTGAAAACATACATATAGAAGTGATCAAAAAATACTCATAGCATAAAAAACTAACACCAATAATAGATTAAAAACAAATTGGAGTTCATATTGTACAGATATGAATACAACATTTTCAAAATCAGTATTGCTAATTTAAGATTTTGCTTCAATCCTAACATCTTGCAGGAATTATTCCAAGTTTACAAAAAAACATTTAGATTTAATTGATCATTCAGGCCCCTCGGTTTCACAGTATCTAAAATGTGGATCCATTTGGCCTCACATTGCAGCAATCTTTTATGGCGATCTCCTTGTCTCCCATCATCTGGGATATGGTCAATGATTATATGCCGAAGGCTAGCCAAATTGTGCCTTGCTTCTTTAAAGTGCCTGGCAATTGGCTGATCTGAGCCTTTGCCATTGATCGCAGCTCTTATTGCCGACCTATGTAGCGCCATACGCTCTCTACACCTCTACTTACAAGGGTGAAATTGATAAAATTTTGGATAAAGCAGTATTGAATGGTATTATTGATAGTGACACTTGTGCTTTTTTGAAAATTGACAGTCCCAGGGTACCTATATTATACACACTGCCCAAGATCCACAAGAGTATGTGTGACCCGCCTGGACGGCAGATCGTATCAGCTAGAGATTCGCTTTACAGCAATATCTCTAATTTTTTGGATTATTATTTACAGCCATGCGTCCAGGCGGGGAGCACATACTTGAGGGACACCACGGATCTGCTATGTGATTACAAGATTTGGGTGAGTTGCCCCCCAATACTTGGTTATGCACATTAGATATCAATATCTTATACACAAGCATTCCCCATGAGGGAGGATTGGAGGCAGTCAATTTACTTATCACAGATAATGCAGTGTATACAGGCCCTGATGTCAAGTTCTTTTTGGTGTTATTAGAACTAGTATTGAAACGCAATTACTTTTATTTTAATGGTCAATACTATATCCAACGCTCAGGGTGTGCCATGGGATCTCATGTGGCACCCATGTATGCTAACACATATATGTCGATATTGGAGAAAACACTATTCTTGAATCGAGAAAACAGAGATCGAATAGTGTTTTATGAGCATTACACCGACGATGTCATCTTGTTTTGGAATGGTACTCACACTGATTTTGAGGATTTAGTGGGACATATCAATGGGTTGGATTGCCCGATAAAATTTACTTATACAATCAGTCGGGAAGAGATCTCTTATTTAGATGTTAGATTTGAAGTTGATGGCAACAACATGATTCACACTAGTGTATATACAAAAACAACGGATAGGAATACCCTATTGAGGGCAGATAGTTATCACCCACAATCAACCATTAACAGTCTTTCCTATTCCCAATATTTAAGAACTAGAAGAATTACGAGTGATGAGAATGCACTTGATCCTAGCTTGGACGCTGTGACTATGAAATTCAGAGCCAGGGGATATAGGGACGATGTGCTAACATCTGCAAGAAATAAAGCTAGATGCACCCCAAGGAGTGAGACCCTTAAAAAAATCGGTGAAGAAAAATTCAGACAAGACCCTGAATTGGGCACATAAATACACGATAGCCCACAACAAAATCAGGGAGACAAGTACCAATATGTGGCCAGTAATACAAAATGAGATTAAAAGTCTGTAATATACTAACATTAGACACTGTTATCAGAGAGGCAAGAATATTCGAGACTGGACGGTACACTCAGACATTACCAGACAAATGAAACTGAAAAGAGGTATTAAAAGCAGGAGCAATGGTTGCTTCAAATGTACGGGGTGTACCACCTGCAGCCATAGGATATCGGGCAAATATTTTTGCCATCCACATACTGGCCACAGATATGAGATACGACATGCAGTAACGTGTACAAGCTCATATATCATCTATTTTATCAAATGCCCCTGTGGGCTATGGTATATTGGTAAAACCATACGCTCCTGTAGAGAGCGTATGGCGCTACATAGGTTGGCAATAAGAGCTGCTATCAATGGCAAAGGCTCAGATCAGCCAATTGCCAGGCACTTTAAAGAAGCAAGGCACAATTTGGCTAGCCTTCGGCATATAAACATTGACCATATGTCACACGCCATAGGCAGCGTTCACCGCGCTTACCCCTGCGTGCCTGCTGGTCTGTGTTGCGGCCTCCGCCTTCGGTGGTCCACGGGCTCCGGCGTCTGGCTGGCGCAGCTCCCGACGGTTCCCCGGGGCAGGGGCGCCGCCATGACACCCGGCATCACGTGGGCGGGGAGCGGGTGACGTCATAAGACTGTTCCGCCAATCCAGCGGAGGCGGGAGATTCAAAGTCAGAGCCTCGGCGCCTGAGTATCGTCTTTTCCCCTGAAGTGGATGCCAGTGTTCTCGTTCTCGGCGAATCTCTCTGCCGTCGTACCCCAGTGTCTCCGGCACTTTCAGCTGTCAATTGCTGCACAGTTCCAGCGTGTCAGGAATCCGCAGTCTCCATTGCATCACTTCCAGTGAACAGGGGTCTCCTGGCTTCAGTCCTCTGTTTTCAGAGTATTCCCTGTGAATTGGACCTGTGGAACTACAGGTCCCAGCAGTTCCAGTCTTCAGTCTCCTGCAGCCCACAGCTCACTGTGCTCCACCTAACCAGTTCTATCTTTTGGTAACCACTGGTTTCAGCCAGCAGCCTGGAGTACACAGTGCTTCTAGTTAAACAGCATTAACTCCCAGTGCACTACTGATCCCAGCCAGCAACCAGCAGTGCATGGCATTAACTGTCTACAGTGTTATTCTCCTGGTTAATCACCAGCTCCAGTTAACTCACAGCTGATCTGAACACCCAATCCAGCAGGGTATGTTCTCATAGAGATCATCCAATCATCACAGACCAAGGTGTTTAAACTAGAGATGAGCGGGTTCGGTTTCTTTGAATCCGAACCCGCACGAACTTCACTTTTTTTTTCACGGGTCCGAGCGACTCGGATCTTCCCGCCTTGCTCGGTTAACCCGAGCGCGCCCGAACGTCATCATGACGCTGTCGGATTCTCGCGAGACTCGGATTCTATATAAGGAGCCGCGCGTCGCCGCCATTTTCACACGTGCATTGAGATTGATAGGGAGAGGACGTGGCTGGCGTCCTCTCCATTAGAATAGATTAGAAGAGAGAGAGAGAGAGATTGTGCAGACAGAGTTTACCACAGTGACCAGTGCAGTTGTTGTTAAGTTAACTTTTATTTAATATATCCGTTCTCTGCTATATCCGTTCTCTGCCTGAAAAAAACGATACACAGCAGTCACACAGTGTGACTCAGTCTGTGTGCACTCAGCTCAGCCCAGTGTGCTGCACATCAATGTATAAAATCTTATAATAATTGTGGGGGAGACTGGGGAGCACTGCAGGTTGTTATAGCAGGAGCCAGGAGTACATAATATTATATTAATTTAAAATTAAACAGTGCACACTTTTGCTGCAGGAGTGCCACTGCCAGTGTGACTAGTGGTGACCAGTGCCTGACCACCAGTATAGTAGTATATTGTTGTATACTATCTCTTTATCAACCAGTCTATATTAGCAGCAGACACAGTACAGTGCGGTAGTTCACGGCTGTGGCTACCTCTGTGTCGGCAGTCGGCACTCGGCAGGCAGTCCGTCCATCCATAATTGTATAATTATATACCACCTAACCGTGGTATTTTTTTTTCTTTCTTTATACCGTCGTCATAGTCATACTAGTTGTTACGAGTATACTACTATCTCTTTATCAACCAGTGTACAGTGCGGTAGTTCACGGCTGTGGCTACCTCTGTGTCGGCAGTCGGCAGGCAGTCCGTCCATCCATAATTGTATTATAATATATACCACCTAACCGTGGTTTTTTTTTCATTCTTTATACCGTCATAGTCAGTCATACTAGTTGTTACGAGTATACTACTATCTCTTTATCAACCAGTGTACAGTGCGGTAGTTCACGGCTGTGGCTACCTCTGTGTCGGAACTCGGCAGGCAGTCCGTCCATCCATAATTGTATTACAATATATACCACCTAACCGTGGTTTTTTTTTCATTCTTTATACCGTCATAGTCAGTCATACTAGTTGTTACGAGTATACTACTATCTCTTTATCAACCAGTGTACAGTGCGGTAGTTCACGGCTGTGGCTACCTCTGTGTCGGAACTCGGCAGGCAGTCCGTCCATCCATAATTGTATTACAATATATACCACCTAACCGTGGTTTTTTTTTCATTCTTTATACCGTCATAGTCAGTCATACTAGTTGTTACGAGTATACTACTATCTCTTTATCAACCAGTGTACAGTGCGGTAGTTCACGGCTGTGGCTACCTCTGTGTCGGAACTCGGCAGGCAGTCCGTCCATCCATAATTGTATTATAATATATACCACCTAACCGTGGTTTTTTTTTCATTCTTTATACCGTCATAGTGTCATACTAGTTGTTACGAGTATACTACTATCTCTTTATCAACCAGTGTACAGTGCGGTAGTTCACGGCTGTGGCTACCTCTGTGTCGGCAGTCGGCAGGCAGTCCGTCCATCCATAATTGTATTATAATATATACCACCTAACCGTGGTTTTTTTTTCATTCTTTATACCGTCATAGTGTCATACTAGTTGTTACGAGTATACTACTATCTCTTTATCAACCAGTGTACAGTGCGGTAGTTCACGGCTGTGGCTACCTCTGTGTCGGCAGTCGGCAGGCAGTCCGTCCATCCATAATTGTATTATAATATATACCACCTAACCGTGGTTTTTTTTTCATTCTTTATACCGTCATAGTCAGTCATACTAGTTGTTACGAGTATACTACTATCTCTTTATCAACCAGTGTACAGTGCGGTAGTTCACGGCTGTGGCTACCTCTGTGTCGGCACTCGGCAGGCAGTCCGTCCATCCATAATTGTATTATAATATATACCACCTAACCGTGTTTTTTTTTTCATTCTTTATACCGTCATAGTGTCATACTAGTTGTTACGAGTATACTACTATCTCTTTATCAACCAGTGTACAGTGCGGTAGTTCACGGCTGTGGCTACCTCTGTGTCGGCAGTCGGCAGGCAGTCCGTCCATCCATAATTGTATTATAATATATACCACCTAACCGTGGGTTTTTTTTCATTCTTTATACCGTCATAGTGTCATACTAGTTGTTACGAGTATACTACTATCTCTTTATCAACCAGTGTACAGTGCGGTAGTTCACGGCTGTGGCTACCTCTGTGTCGGCAGTCGGCAGGCAGTCCGTCCATCCATAATTGTATTATAATATATACCACCTAACCGTGGTTTTTTTTTCATTCTTTATACCGTCATAGTCAGTCATACTAGTTGTTACGAGTATACTACTATCTCTTTATCAACCAGTGTACAGTGCGGTAGTTCACGGCTGTGGCTACCTCTGTGTCGGAACTCGGCAGGCAGTCCGTCCATCCATAATTGTATTACAATATATACCACCTAACCGTGGTTTTTTTTTCATTCTTTATACCGTCATAGTCAGTCATACTAGTTGTTACGAGTATACTACTATCTCTTTATCAACCAGTGTACAGTGCGGTAGTTCACGGCTGTGGCTACCTCTGTGTCGGAACTCGGCAGGCAGTCCGTCCATCCATAATTGTATTACAATATATACCACCTAACCGTGGTTTTTTTTTCATTCTTTATACCGTCATAGTCAGTCATACTAGTTGTTACGAGTATACTACTATCTCTTTATCAACCAGTGTACAGTGCGGTAGTTCACGGCTGTGGCTACCTCTGTGTCGGAACTCGGCAGGCAGTCCATCCATCCATAATTGTATTATTATAATATATACCACCTAACCGTGGTTTTTTTTTCATTCTTTATACCGTCATAGTGTCATACTAGTTGTTACGAGTATACTACTATCTCTTTATCAACCAGTGTACAGTGCGGTAGTTCACGGCTGTGGCTACCTCTGTGTCGGCACTCGGCAGGCAGTCCGTCCATCCATAATTGTATTACAATATATACCACCTAACCGTGGTTTTTTTATACCACCTAACCGTGGCAGTCCGTCCATAATTGTATACTAGTATCCAATCCATCCATCTCCATTGTTTACCTGAGGTGCCTTTTAGTTCTGCCTATAAAATATGGAGAACAAAAAAGTTGAGGTTCCAAAATTAGGGAAAGATCAAGATCCACTTCCACCTCGTGCTGAAGCTGCTGCCACTAGTCATGGCCGAGACGATGAAATGCCAGCAACGTCGTCTGCCAAGGCCGATGCCCAATGTCATAGTACAGAGCATGTCAAATCCAAAACACCAAATATCAGAAAAAAAAGGACTCCAAAACCTAAAATAAAATTGTCGGAGGAGAAGCGTAAACTTGCCAATATGCCATTTACCACACGGAGTGGCAAGGAACGGCTGAGGCCCTGGCCTATGTTCATGGCTAGTGGTTCAGCTTCACATGAGGATGGAAGCACTCAGCCTCTCGCTAGAAAACTGAAAAGACTCAAGCTGGCAAAAGCACCGCAAAGAACTGTGCGTTCTTTGAAATCCCAAATCCACAAGGAGAGTCCAATTGTGTCGTTTGCGATGCCTGACCTTCCCAACACTGGACGTGAAGAGCATGCGCCTTCCACTATTTGCATGCCCCCTGCAAGTGCTGGAAGGAGCACCCGCAGTCCAGTTCCTGATAGTCAGATTGAAGATGTCAGTGTTGAAGTACACCAGGATGAGGAGGATATGGGTGTTGCTGGCGCTGGGGAGGAAATTGACCAGAAGGATTCTGATGGTGAGGTGGTTTGTTTAAGTCAGGCACCCGGGGAGACACCTGTTGTCCGTGGGAGGAATATGGCCGTTGACATGCCAGGTGAAAATACCAAAAAAATCAGCTCTTCGGTGTGGAGGTATTTCACCAGAAATGCGGACAACAGGTGTCAAGCCGTGTGTTCCCTTTGTCAAGCTGTAATAAGTAGGGGTAAGGACGTTAACCACCTCGGAACATCCTCCCTTATACGTCACCTGCAGCGCATTCATAATAAGTCAGTGACAAGTTCAAAAACTTTGGGTGACAGCGGAAGCAGTCCACTGACCAGTAAATCCCTTCCTCTTGTAACCAAGCTCACGCAAACCACCCCACCAACTCCCTCAGTGTCAATTTCCTCCTTCCCCAGGAATGCCAATAGTCCTGCAGGCCATGTCACTGGCAAGTCTGACGAGTCCTCTCCTGCCTGGGATTCCTCCGATGCATCCTTGCGTGTAACGCCTACTGCTGCTGGCGCTGCTGTTGTTGCCGCTGGGAGTCGATGGTCATCCCAGAGGGGAAGTCGTAAGCCCACTTGTACTACTTCCAGTAAGCAATTGACTGTTCAACAGTCCTTTGCGAGGAAGATGAAATATCACAGCAGTCATCCTACTGCAAAGCGGATAACTGAGTCCTTGACAACTATGTTGGTGTTAGACGTGCGTCCGGTATCCGCCGTTAGTTCACAGGGAACTAGACAATTTATTGAGGCAGTGTGCCCCCGTTACCAAATACCATCTAGGTTCCACTTCTCTAGGCAGGCGATACCGAGAATGTACACGGACGTCAGAAAAAGACTCACCAGTGTCCTAAAAAATGCAGTTGTACCCAATGTCCACTTAACCACGGACATGTGGACAAGTGGAGCAGGGCAGGGTCAGGACTATATGACTGTGACAGCCCACTGGGTAGATGTATGGACTCCCGCCGCAAGAACAGCAGCGGCGGCACCAGTAGCAGCATCTCGCAAACGCCAACTCTTTCCTAGGCAGGCTACGCTTTGTATCACCGCTTTCCAGAATACGCACACAGCTGAAAACCTCTTACGGCAACTGAGGAAGATCATCGCGGAATGGCTTACCCCAATTGGACTCTCCTGTGGATTTGTGGCATCGGACAACGCCAGCAATATTGTGTGTGCATTAAATATGGGCAAATTCCAGCACGTCCCATGTTTTGCACATACCTTGAATTTGGTGGTGCAGAATTTTTTAAAAAACGACAGGGGTGTGCAAGAGATGCTGTCGGTGGCCAGAAGAATTGCGGGACACTTTCGGCGTACAGGCACCACGTACAGAAGACTGGAGCACCACCAAAAACTACTGAACCTGCCCTGCCATCATCTGAAGCAAGAAGTGGTAACGAGGTGGAATTCAACCCTCTATATGCTTCAGAGGTTGGAGGAGCAGCAAAAGGCCATTCAAGCCTATACAATTGAGCACGATATAGGAGATGGAATGCACCTGTCTCAAGTGCAGTGGAGAATGATTTCAACGTTGTGCAAGGTTCTGATGCCCTTTGAACTTGCCACACGTGAAGTCAGTTCAGACACTGCCAGCCTGAGTCAGGTCATTCCCCTCATCAGGCTTTTGCAGAAGAAGCTGGAGGCATTGAAGAAGGAGCTAACACGGAGCGATTCCGCTAGGCATGTGGGACTTGTGGATGCAGCCCTTAATTCGCTTAACAAGGATTCACGGGTGGTCAATCTGTTGAAATCAGAGCACTACATTTTGGCCACCGTGCTCGATCCTAGATTTAAAGCCTACCTTGGATCTCTCTTTCCGGCAGACACAGGTCTGCTGGGGTTGAAAGACCTGCTGGTGACAAAATTGTCAAGTCAAGCGGAACGCGACCTGTCAACATCTCCTCCTTCACATTCTCCCGCAACTGGGGGTGCGAGGAAAAGGCTCAGAATTCCGAGCCCACCCGCTGGCGGTGATGCAGGGCAGTCTGGAGCGACTGCTGATGCTGACATCTGGTCCGGACTGAAGGACCTGACAACGATTACGGACATGTCGTCTACTGTCACTGCATATGATTCTCTCAACATTGATAGAATGGTGGAGGATTATATGAGTGACCGCATCCAAGTAGGCACGTCACACAGTCCGTACTTATACTGGCAGGAAAAAGAGGCAATTTGGAGGCCCTTGCACAAACTGGCTTTATTCTACCTAAGTTGCCCTCCCACAAGTGTGTACTCCGAAAGAGTGTTTAGTGCCGCCGCTCACCTTGTCAGCAATCGGCGTACGAGGTTACATCCAGAAAATGTGGAGAAGATGATGTTCATTAAAATGAATTATAATCAATTCCTCCGCGGAGACATTGACCAGCAGCAATTGCCTCCACAAAGTACACAGGGAGCTGAGATGGTGGATTCCAGTGGGGACGAATTGATAATCTGTGAGGAGGGGGATGTACACGGTGATATATCGGAGGGTGAAGATGAGGTGGACATCTTGCCTCTGTAGAGCCAGTTTGTGCAAGGAGAGATTAATTGCTTCTTTTTTGGGGGGGGTCCAAACCAACCCGTCATATCAGTCACAGTCGTGTGGCAGACCCTGTCACTGAAATGATGGGTTGGTTAAAGTGTGCATGTCCTGTTTTGTTTATACAACATAAGGGTGGGTGGGAGGGCCCAAGGATAATTCCATCTTGCACCTCTTTTTTCTTTTCTTTTTCTTTGCATCATGTGCTGATTGGGGAGGGTTTTTTGGAAGGGACATCCTGCGTGACACTGCAGTGCCACTCCTAGATGGGCCCGGTGTTTGTGTCGGCCACTAGGGTCGCTAATCTTACTCACACAGCTACCTCATTGCGCCTCTTTTTTTCTTTGCGTCATGTGCTGTTTGGGGAGGGTTTTTTGGAAGGGACATCCTGCGTGACACTGCAGTGCCACTCCTAGATGGGCCCGGTGTTTGTGTCGGCCACTAGGGTCGCTAATCTTACTCACACAGTCAGCTACCTCATTGCGCCTCTTTTTTTCTTTGCGTCATGTGCTGTTTGGGGAGGGTTTTTTGGAAGGGCCATCCTGCGTGACACTGCAGTGCCACTCCTAGATGGGCCCGGTGTTTGTGTCGGCCACTAGGGTCGCTAATCTTACTCACACAGCTACCTCATTGCGCCTCTTTTTTTCTTTGCGTCATGTGCTGTTTGGGGAGGGTTTTTTGGAAGGGACATCCTGCGTGACACTGCAGTGCCACTCCTAGATGGGCCCGGTGTTTGTGTCGGCCACTAGGGTCGCTTATCTTACTCACACAGCGACCTCGGTGCAAATTTTAGGACTAAAAATAATATTGTGAGGTGTGAGGTATTCAGAATAGACTGAAAATGAGTGTAAATTATGGTTTTTGAGGTTAATAATACTTTGGGATCAAAATGACCCCCAAATTCTATGATTTAAGCTGTTTTTTAGTGTTTTTGGAAAAAAACACCCGAATCCAAAACACACCCGAATCCGACAAAAATAATTCGGTGAGGTTTTGCCAAAACGCGTTCGAACCCAAAACACGGCCGCGGAACCGAACCCAAAACCAAAACACAAAACCCGAAAAATTTCAGGCGCTCATCTCTAGTTTAAACTCCAGTTCCTGGCTCAGTCTCTTTGCCTTGGACAACACATCACATTCTGTGAACAAGCGGCTCCTGTTTGCAATCCTCTGTCTCCAGAGATATCCTTGTGTATTGGACCTGTGGAACTACAGGTCCCAGCTGTTCCAGTTCCGTTCCAGTTTCCAGCTGTTCCAGTTCCGTTCCAGTTTCCAGCTGTTCCAGTGTTCCTGTGGAACTACAAGTTCCAGCAACCACTCCAGCTCTCCTGCGACATTCAGTGTGCAAGTTCCTGTGTTCCAGTCTCCAGTTCCCCTGTGTTCCTGGTTATCCTCCTGTTCCTCCGTGTTCCTGGTTACCCTCCTGTTCCTCCGTGTTCCTGGTTACCTACCTGTTCCTCCGCGTTCCTGGTTACCTGCTTGTTACTCCGTGTTCCTGGTTATTCTACTACAGCTCCGTGGAACTTCAAGCATCAGCAACTCCTGCATTCGTTTACAGGCTTCACACCAATCTCCAACACAGTGTGCTTCAGCCTCAGCAGTAGAGACTCCTTCTCCAGGTGCATTCCATCACCTCACCTGTGAATCAGCTTGCAAGCTGCCTGTGCTTTCCCAATAGCACTGTGAACCCTGCATCAAGTCTTCTGCATCTGCTACCAGGTTTGCTACCAATATAATCACCTCTGCTGGCTCCTCGTTTTAATCATCTCTGGTTCCCATACCAGCATATTGTTTCCTTGTTCAACTATACAGTCATACTGTTATTGTCATAGACTCTCAGCTTCCAAGCTGCACCATATTCATTTGCATTTATTGTTTGTTATTACAAGTATTCCTGCTGCCATATTGTTTTATCTTTCTGCTTAATAAACAACATCGCGCACATGCGCAGGAATCCAATCCAGTTTCCTCACTTCTTCCATCCTACCTCCACTGACCCACTAGCGCCCCCTCCGGGGACACAAACCAGACCGAACCTGACACAGCGTATCCAGCGGCTGGTGTTTTCCTCTGCAATCCAGTCACCAGTGCTTCTTGGAGTCAGCGTGGGCTGCGGGCTAAACGCCGCTCTCAAGTTCTACAAGTCATCAGTGTCTTTAAACGCCGCTCTCAAGTTCTACAAGTCATCAGTGTCTTTAACCACCGCTCCCAAGTTTTGCAAGTTACCAGTGTCTTTAACCATCGCTCTCAAGTTCTACAAATCATCAGTGTCTTTAACCACCGCTCTCAAGTTCTACAAATCATCAGTGTCTTTAATCACCGCTCTCATGTCATACAAATCATCAGTGTCTTTAACCACCGCTCTCAAGTTCAACAAATCATCAGTGTCCTTAATCACCGTTCTCAAGTCATACAAATCATTAGTGTCTTTAACCACCGCTCTCAAGTTTTATAAATCATCAGTGTCTTTAATCACCGCTCTCAAGTCATACAAATCCTCAGTGTCTTTAACCACCGTTCACAAGTGTTTCAAATCATCAGAGTCTTTAACCACCGTTCACAAGTTCTTCAAATCATCAGTATCTTTAAAAACATCACTCACAAGTTCTTCAGTCACTATTATCTAGTACCAACACTCACAAGTACTTCTTTCTCTGGAATCTTTAACATTGCTTACAAGCTCTCCTATAAGCCTGGACATTTCCCCCATATGTTCCTTCTTTGCTATGTGACATTGTGTTGCTCCCTTCCTGCAATAAAGTTCTTTAATATTTTCACCAAGCTCTACTGTCAGAGTCCTGTATGAGGAAGACCTATATCAGGCCATCCCTGTTCCGACCCAACTGTGGTTCCTCTCCCCTACCATCGGGAGAACCCCCGAGTTCACAACACCCCCAACCTAGGTCAGTGACAGTATACTCAGGCCTCAAGGACCCGGGGGATCGGAGCCCAGAGGCAAGAACCATCCAGGACTTGATTTCTCGAGTACAAAGTCAGGAAGCAGCACAGGACCAGGTGATGCATTATCTCCAGGAATTATCTGGCCGGCTGGATCAAATTCAGACTTCTCTGGCTTCAGTAGTACCGGCCCCAGCTCCAGTACCCGCTCCAGTGGTTGTCTCTAGTAATGTTCCATCCTCCTCTGGAACCAGGTCACGCCTTCAGCTCCCTACTCCTTCTCGCTATAATGGGAATCCAAAGAATTGCCGTGGTTTTCTCAATCAGTGCGAGGTACATTTTGAACTTCTTTCACATAACTTCCCTACTGATCGGTCCAAGGTGGCATACATTATTTCTTTGCTCGAGGGTTCAGCGTTGGATTGGGTGTCTCCATTATGGGAGCGATCTGATCCATTGGTTTCTAGTTACACCAATTTCATTACGTCATTCCGGAGGATCTTTGATGAGCCCGGCAGGACGACCGCTGCCTCTGCAGACTTGCTTCATGTCCGACAAGGCTCTCGTTCAGTGGTACAGTATGTGATTAACTTTCAGACCATAGCTTCAGAACTGCGCTGGAATAATGATGCCCTTCACGCTGCCTTTTGAAACGGGCTCTACGATCGTCTAAAGGACGAGTTGGTCACTAGAGATTTGCCGGATTCTTTAGAACAGTTGATCTCGCTCTGTGTAAAGGTGGATCTTCGCATGCAGGAACGAGGTGGCGAACGTAGTCGGTCAGATCGATCAAGGGTCCGATCTCTTCCGTCTAAGCAAACGGTTATTCCAAGTCCTGATGAACCCATGCAGATTAATCGATCCCGGCTGTCCCCAGAAGAACATCAGCATCGTCATGAGGGTAGACTCTGCCTCTACTGTGGAGCCGCGGATCATTTTCTCAAGTTTTGCAAGGCTCGCCCCGGGAAACGGGCAGTCCTAGCTTGTTCCGGAGGAGTCGAGCTAGGGGTTTCTTCTAAACCTTCTCCGACAGTGGACTGTTTACTCTCCGTGTCTCTGTTCTCCGAGTCAATAGCCAAACCCGTTAAGGCTCTGCTGGACTCAGGGGCTGCAGGGAATTTTATTTCCCTTTCCTGTGCCCAGAATCTAGGTTTTCAGTTACGGTCGGTCGAACGACCTATTACGTTGACTGCTATCAATGGTACCCAAATTTCTAACGGTCTGATTTCAAGTTGTACAGTACTAATCAAACTGCAAGTGGGAGCTCTGCATCAAGAACACCTGGAGTTCCTAGTTATTCGGGAGATGCCCCACGATCTGGTTCTTGGCCTTCCTTGGCTTAAACTTCACAACCCTCACGTCGACTGGAGTTCAACACAAATAACATCTTGGAGTTCTTTTTGTCATTCAAATTGTCTCACTCCTGTCTATCCGCTCCGTGTATCTTCCAAGTCAGATGAAGGGCTCATTCCGGAGGCCTATCGGGAGTTTTCTGACGTGTTCTCGGAGCAAGCGGCCGATCAGCTACCACCGCATAGACCCTGGGACTGCCCCATTGAGCTCATTTCGGGGAAAATGCCACCTCTGGGTCGCACTTATCCCTTATCATTACCCGAGACCCAAGCTATGTTGGACTATATCAATTCTAATCTGCAGAAAGGATTCACCCTCTACCTCCCCGGCGGGGGTGGGTTTCTTTTTTGTGAAGAAGAAGAAGGACGGAGGGCTGAGACCTGGTATTGACTATCGTGGTCTAAATGATGTCACCATTAAGAATAAGTATCCTTTGCCGCTCATTACGGAGCTTTTTGATAGAGTTCGCGGAGCCCGAGTTTTCACCAAGCTTGATTGGAGGGGAGCTTATAATTTGATACGTATCCGACAGGGGGACGAATGGAAGACGGCCTTCAATACCAGGGACGGGCATTACGAGTATCTGGTAATGCCGTTTGGCCTCAGCAACGCCCGTGCCGTCTTCCAGGGATTCATTAATGAAGTCTTTCGGGATATGCTATACCTCAGTGTAGTGGTATATTTGGATGACATTCTGATATTTTCTAAGAATCTCACAGAGCACAGAATACAGGTCAAAGAGGTACTTCTTTGGTTGCGAGAGAATCATCTTTATGGCAAGATTTCCAAATGTACCTTTGAGGTTCCTTCTATTCCATTTCTTGGGTACATTATTTCGGGCACGGAGCTTCGTATGGATCCAGAGAAACTCACTGCCATCCGTGATATAGCCGTTTTAAATAATTGAAGAACAATGAAGTCTCTTTGGTAGATTTATTGCATTGTGAAATTCAAAGGGCTCACGATAAAAGAATATCATGAACTGAACATTGACACGTTGATTTCATTTTATATACTTGTCACTACAGCGTTACATGATCCAATCAAATTTGCAGACCAATCATAAACATAAACCAATCACAATTCATTTATCAGAATATATTATTAATTCATATACTCCCCTTATGGGGGATTTCCAATTAATTAGCTCAACATCTTGTGATTATGACTGTTTAATATCAAAATACATTTTACCTTTCACCTACTTTTCATTATCTTTATTCTGCAAAATACAATTTCTTATTTTGCAAAACACTAGCTAACCACAGTCTTATGATACACTGCGCAGCTGGCCTTAACTTCTTGTTTTGACTACAAATCAAAGTTTCTGCAAACATATAAAAATCACATTTAAAACAACAGTTTCTTTTAAGCAATAGACAAACTGACATCCAGCTTCCATTTTGTATTCACTTATCCATATCATTCCTCTCTCTGCCAATATACTTGGCATTTTAATACACAAATTAGAAGGTTCAGTTTCACAATTTCTAATGAGGGTTAGGTAGACGCACAACATAGGCAAAAGGTAGGTTCACGGGGATGGGCCTGGCGCCAATGCTCACCGCACCGGACGGGAATCCCTGATTTTTTATAGGAACCTTCCGGTGTTTGCTAAGAGGGTATTGACACAGTTAGGTGAAACTCGCTTGTATTTTATGTCTAACATACTTATCCTGATTAATTTCTACCCTGTTATCCAGTTTATAAGTAAAATTAGCAAGCTGTGTACTTTCCCTACCTGCCTGATCCTCCTCTAAAGCCTGCTATATGGGCTCAGGTTCCTGGAGTTGTAAACTTTTATAAGACTTGCTTATATCAGCATATACCACCTGTTTTTCCTGCTGCCCCTGACTAGTTCCCTGAGTCACCTGTTCTAGTGGAACCTCATTATCTACCACCACAATGGTTATTTTATGGTGCACTTCAACCTCTTAAATTCTTTACCACATTGTACACAGACTGCTGGTCCACACTTGATGGTAATATATATGATTTCTACAATCAGGGCAACAAACACAATGTACTGCAATATTCCAGAGAAAAGCTTTGCAATACTTCCTCCTAGCCATCCAAGTGGATCCCAACCTTTACCAGCACCTAACCTTTTTATTCCCTGCTGCAACTTTCCCACCTTGCTCAGATGAGCACCTATTTCAGCACTGTGATCTTTAATATAAGTACAACATTTTTGTCCTACTACTGCACACGTACCCCCTTCTGCTGCCAACAGCTGATCCAGTGCCATCCTATTTTGTAAAGCCACTTTTTTTACTTGAGCCAGCTCTTCCACTGTCTGATTGATTGAAACTACCAATTCCCCTACCATCTGATCTAGCACCGTTAAGGTTTGGGACACCGCCTTTTTCACAAGATAGATAGTGGACAGAGGAAACAGGGTTCCAGCTGTACGTTCACCATCAGAAAATCTGAAAGATACATCCCCTTTCTTCACTTCTCTTTTGCTTTGATGTCTTAAATATGTAAAGTTACTTGACACTAAATCATGTTTTACAGGGATATTCCTTGGGTATTGATCCAGCTTAGTAGTGGCTCTCACTAAGGGGACTACATTGGAGAGCACACATTGTCCTCTGGCACCTAAAGGAATCCATGAATATGCCCATTTACCACAAACCCAATACATACCCTTAGGCAGGGGCATTCCCAATATTTTAGTGTAAATGAGTCCTATGTATATTATAAAATACCCAGTGTTATTGCCATTGACATTTCTACACGTGCTGTTATCAAGAGTACACCCATCATGCAGTAACTGGTTTAGGGTGTCATTAGGTGTTAGTACTCCATTTTTATCTATTGAATGCCAACAGTGTTTAAGGTTTGTCAGTGTACACTTATTTGACTTTTGAACTACAAATGTGGCTCCAGTACAGTTAGTATATCCCAGGTTTTGTTTTTTTACCCTGACTGTAATTTTCTTCCTACTTAACGTGTACTTACCTGGCTTTGAATTGACACTTAAACAAAATTCAGGCCTCCCTGTGGCTGCGGTTACTTGTAGAGCAGGTGAATGCAGCAGACCTCTGTTTGAAACATCCAAATATGGGAAGTCTACTATATTCTGTACTTTAGGTGTCTTATTGGCACAAATGTGACTACCATTTTTTCGCTTATGGCAGGACCAATCTCTGTCTATCATGTCTGTTGTGCTTATGTAATGAGCCAGGAGGGGTATACCTGCATCTACACTGATGGATAGGTGGGTACAAATCCAACATTTGCTTGTGTTGAGAGCCTTTGCAATTTTACTGTGCATTGCTATCATGGAATTACCTGTAAATTCTTCTCCATAATTAGTTTTTTGTAAGGCCCTACACACACGTGTCTTGAATAACATTTTATTGTAAACTGTTACATTACCTGTTTTACTGGTCACATTGTTAACAGACCCTGGAATGTATATACAACACTCAAGCACAATGAGTATGATTGTAATCAGACATGCCCATGAGAGAATGCTCCCCCATAGTCCACGGTCTGGCCTTTGGCCTATCAGCATCATTCTGTTCAGCATTGTCTGTGTTGTCCTTGATCTTTACAGTACTTTTCTAGGAGTTATGTACCCTCCACAGAGATACTGCGTTGGCAAGTGGCTCAAGGGATTATTATGCCCGAACCACTCACTTGCTGGTTTTACTGGTGAAGTGCAGAGGAGTCTTGGAGAATATCTTCCACATGTGCTGTCTCAGGAGGCGTGACTTTTTTGCAGTGGGTGGAGTGGATCCACGAAGTCTTTTCCTTAATCTTAACAGCAGTTGGGGTTGTCAACAAAACTTGGTAAGGTCCTTCCCACCGGTCTGTCAGCGAGCCCGATCTTAGGAAATTTCTGACCATCACCTCATTACCAGGTTGTAGATTATGACAAGCACTTTCCACAGGGATTGGTTGTGTGCTGGTCACAGTAGCTTGGATCTTCTTTAGCTGGTTGCTTAATGAAATAAGATAGTTCACAGTTAAGTCATTTGTTTTACTGAGTTCATATGCGGGTGCAATAGTAACATTGGGCAATTTTATAAACAGTATTTCATACGGAGAAATGTTCAACTCCCCCCTCGGTGTTGTTCTGATCGAGTGCAACACTAACGGCAATGCTTCTGGCCACTGCAAGCTGGTTTCTTTACATATTTTGGCCAGCTTATTTTTAATGGTCCCGTTATAGCGTTTCACCTTGCCGCTAGATTGCGGATGGTACGCGGTGTGTAGCTGTTGTTTAATGCCAAGAAGCTGGCACATCTTTTTGAACACTAGTCCAGTAAAGTGTGTACCTTGGTTTGATGATATCACATATGGTATGCCGTACCTACATACAAATTCTTGTACCAATTTTTTTGCTGTAATTGCTGCTGTTGCACTGGCCACATCATATCCCTCTACCCAACCGCTAAATGTGTCGACACAAACCAAAACATACTGAAGCATCCTAACCTTTGGAAGCTGAATGTAATCAATTTGTAGGATTTGGAAGGGACCAGTTGTTTGGGGAATGTGTGAAGGCATTGTTTTAACTGCTCTTCCAGCATTCTTCTGCAAGCAGGTGATGCAAGAAGCACAGTACTTGGTTGCCACTGGCGCAAAGCCAGGTGCATACCAATAAGTCTAGATTAGACTTATCATGGCTGTCTTACCTGCATGGGTCAGTCCATGGGACATCTGTGCCAATGCTGGCAAGAGTGATTTAGGGGCAACAGGCTTACCTTCAGAGCTGTGCCACAGACCTTTGTTGTCTTGGGTACACTTTGCACTTTCCCACTTGGTCTTTTCCTGTAAATCACAAACTTTTTGCATATCAATTAATGTTTGTTCACTTGGTATACATACATCAGTTACCATACAAACATTTTCAACTGTAACCTTTTGTTGGGCTGCCCCTTTTGCTGCAGCATCTGCCCTTCTGTTCCCTTTTGTAACTTCATCATGGCCAGTCATGTGAGCTTGACATTTAATAACTGCTATCTGTGAGGGCAGTTGTATAGCATCTAGTAATTCTTTTACTGCCTCCGCATGTGCAATTGGATTGCCTGTTGCTGTTAGGAAGTCTCCGTGTTTTCACAGTTCACCAAAATCGTGTGTAACACCAAACGCGTACCTGCTGTCTGTATATATATTTACAGTCTTTCCTTCAGCTAGCTGACATGCTTTAGTTAAAGCTTTGAGCTCTGCCAACTGTGCTGAGTGTGGTGGTGGAAGTGGGGAGGAAAAAACAGTTTGTGTGTCATTCACCACAGCATATCCTGATTGAGTAGCACCCATTTCTGTTTGTCTGTGGCAGCTACCATCAACATAGTAAACCAGATCAGGGTTCTGGAGTGGTGTTTCCTCTAGGTCCACCCTAGGGGTGGATTGCTCATCAACATATTTTAAGCAATCATGTGGGACATGTTGTTCTACTACCCCCCATTCCTCTCTCTGAAACTCATCAGTTTCATTTACCGGTAAAAGTGTTGCAGGGTTTAAAATATTGCACTTAATGAGGGTGATGTTTGTGGGCATAATGAGGGCCAATTCCCACTTTGTCAGGCGTGCTGCAGTGACATGTTTTGTCTTTTGGCAGGTAAGCAGGGCTGCTACGGCATGGGAACATAAACTTTTAGATCACAGCCCAATACAATGTCTGCTGACTTGTCTACCAGCAGTGCAGTTGCTGCTATGGCTCGCAGGCAAACAGGTAGGCCACGTGCTACTGGGTCTAATTGTGCACTGTAATAAGCAACAGGTCTTTGCTTTTCCCCATGAAACTGTGTAAGGACACCTGTGGCATGGCCTAGGTGTTCATGACAAAAGAGAGAAAATACTTGTTTATAGTTAGGCAGCCCCAGAGCTGGGGCCGCTGTCAGGTCATCTTTAAGTTGTTGAAATTACATAGTTGTTTGTTCTGTATGTATGAGGGGCTCTGGTACAGAAGCTTTGGTCAGCTCATACAAGGGTGCAGTTAGCTGTGAGTAGTTAGGTACCCAGTTTCTACAGTAACCCACCATTCCTAGGAAACCCCTTAGCTTCCTTTTGTTGATGGGCAACCTTATGTTTTGGATGGCTGCAATCCTATCTGGGGACAGGTGTTTGAGGCCTTCAGATAAACAGTGGCCTATATATGACACCTTTGTTTGACATAGTTGCAATTTGTCTTTGGACACCTTGTGTCCATTTGTTGCAAGGAACCTTAAAAGCTCAGCTGTGTCTTTAAGTGATGTTTCAAAATCTGGGGAACAAAGTAACAAAACATCTACATACTGAATCAATGTAGATCCACCTGGAAAGATGAGTTTTTGGAGGTTTTCAGCAAGGGACTGGCTAAAAATTGTCGGGCTATTGAGATACCCCTGCACCATCCTTGTCCAGGTGTACTGGTTACCTCTATAGGTAAATGCAAAAAGGTATTGACTGTCTGGATGTATTGGTATGGAGAAAAATGCTGAACACAGATCAACCACTGAAAAATGAGTGCTGTCTGCGGGGATCTGCATTAGTATGGTAGCTGGGTTTGGTACCACTGGGTGCAAGGGTTCAACGATTGCAATAATTGCCCTCAGGTCCTGAACTAAGCAATAACCACGCCCATTACTCTTTGTCACCGGGAAGATGGGCGTATTGGCATGGCTCTGGGTTTTAACCAACACCCCCTGTTGTAGTAATTCTTGGATTACTGGGAACACCCCCTGTTCAGCTTCTGGCTTTAAGGGGTATTGTGGCCTACTGGGAATTACTGCTCCTGCTTTGAGCTTGACTCTTATTGGTGGGGCATTTAGGATTTTCCCCACATTGTTGGAGCCCGTGGTCCACAGCTGGTCTGGAATTGTTGATAACATTTCAGACACTTCAGGGGGGAGTACACCCAAGGTATTCAGTTCCACCCTTTCTGTAGAAGGAGGGTCACTGAGCAGTGCATCGGTAACCAAGTCTTTGTTGGAATCTGGTACCTGTAGGTATACCCCATCTGGAGTGCAAAATACTGTGCATCCCAATTTACACAGTAAATCCCTCCCCAATAAATTTGTGGGGGCATCAGCTGCTAACAAGAAGGAGTGGTCACTTGTTAAGGGTCCAACTGTTACTTTTACATCTTGTGTCTCCCTTAAGGGGATTACTTTGTTTGCCACACCTACTGCATGTACAACTTTGTTTGTGGTAGGTAAAGTGACCTTGTCCACTATCAGGGATCGTGCAGCACTCGTGTCAATCAGGAAAGAATGTTTAGAATCTCCAATCTTTAAATCAATAGTAGGTTCTTGAGAGTTACAAGGTATTACAGTCATGGTCTTCACGGGAGCTGCAGTATTCTGTCATTGTAAATCCTCATCACTTTCAGTGGTGCCCTTCTTTGCCTGGGACTGCCTTGGTTTCTTAGGGCGTCTGCAGTCCCTTGCAAAGTGTCCTTTCCTTTGACAATTGCAACAAGTAAGTTGCGATCTGTCTGATGATCGCCTGGCACCCATGCTATAATCAATTGGTCTATTAGCTAGGTCACAGGTGGCTTGTGCAGCTTTGACCTGTAGGTTCATGAGCTTGGTTTCTGTGTTCAATTTCTTGACCACCAAATTGTCCTCATGGTATATTGCAAGAGTGACCAGATCTTCTGGACCCTTTTTGCGCCATAGAGGATCATTGATGGTCAAACAGGTTTTTACCTGAGGCTTAAGACCTTCCACAAGAGCTCCAGATAACATGGGCTGAAGCACTTCCTTCTTTAATATATCTTCAATGCCTCCATAATTTTGGACCTCAGTTTTAAATCTGCCCCAATAATCTCTAACTGTTTCCGTATGACCTTGTTTAATCATCATTATTTTTCCCCAATTGGGCTGGCAAGGAAACTGCTCTGTAAAAGCTGTCATTAAATGTTTCCACTGTTGGTCCAGTTCTTCTCTAGCAACATCTACGGGAGGCTTAAACCCCTCTTTATCCCACCCTAGGTCCGTTGCGAGCTTCTTGTATTCTTCAGTTGTGAGCAAAGCAGTAAATAATTGTGCCATGTCACTATGTGTTAGTTGATGTACTTTGTACAGGCGCTTGAGTTTGGTTTTGACTTCTGCTGGCTTTGATCTATAATCTGCTAATTCTGTGCAAATTTGGTGTAATTCAGCCTTTGACCAAGGAACATGTATGGACCACTGTGCACCCCGATCTGTAGTTACCACTCTCAGAGGCATTGTTGCAAGTGGTTTGCCCTGGGTGGATGTGCTACGAGTGCCAGAAGCCAAAATGTTCGATGGGTGTATGTCTGCAAAATGCGCTCCCATTACTGGTAATTTGTCTTCATAAGGAACTAAATTTCCCTGCTTGTTTTTGCATAAAGTGTGTGTGACAGTTTCACCAGCCATGTTATTGTACTGAGCTTTGTATGTCTGACTGAGGGGGTCATAAACATAAATTCCAGCAGAGTCGCCATCCCCATTAAACAAATCCATCTGCGCTACCCAAATCCCATCTTCCCCCACCAAGTAAGTGTCATGCTTCCCAGTCTTGGGGTTTACTAGAGCCCTTATTACCTTTTTCTTCTCCTGTACTGGAGGGGCACTTGGGACACCAGCCAGTGCCATCATTGCTGGGAGTATGTGTTCTAGTGGGTCTGGGCTTTCTTGTTCTAGTGTCTTTACTGGCATTGCCTGCACTACCCGTGGGGAAGCATGCCTGGGTTGTAATTGTAACGTTCCTTCATTATTTACATGACAGGACATTTGTGCAACATAGGCTGGTGGCGGGGTTACATTAGATGCCATTAGAAGCCATAGTGTGTAAGCTTTTCACTCCTCCCTTTTTCTTATTTTACCCCTTAAGTCTGTCCATTTCTGCATATCAAAGGTTCCTATCACAGGTATTTCAGGTTGTTTTGTATGCCATTTCCTGAGAAATTTCACAGCCACACTTCCATATCTCTGATACATCACATTTGCTGGACTGCCGTGCGGGATCTCTAACATAGAAAAGCCCTTCGGTGTGGACATCTCTTGACCCATTGTAATGGCTAATCTTTATTTTAAAGTCCAGCCTCAATGTCCAATACAATGGTAAACAGGGACGCTCCCCTTGTTTATAGAGATATTACTCCACTTAGGAAACTGCACCACCTCATCAGGTGCCATGGCTCTGAACAGGCACACGTGTTCCACACTCTGCTAAGCTTGGCCTTTTTGTGTACAAGGTGCTTTTCACAGTGGGTGAGTATCCCTGATACTATCCAGCATAGAAGAGTTTAACTGGAGCCTCTCTCCTACCTGGGCCCTGTCCAGACTCTGCCGGCGTGAAGCCTCGGCCAATCTCACTCACAATCACTCGCAGACTTCACTCTGAATTTAGCAAGATATGGCAGACAAAAGATCCCATTGTGATCTGTAACTATGATAACAGAAATTTCAGTCCTAAAACTTTATACAAATCACTGTAACTGGTAATAAAATGCAGATAAATTCAATTTGGTTCCATACTCACAATCTCCAAAAAGACTTCAAAGAGTTACAAACCAACAATAACACACAAAGGCAGCGGACCGAGGCAGGGACACATGGAGCAGAAGTAAGATAACAGCTCTTACCTGTGGCCACGATTGATCCAGGTACCCCGGCACCAGTCCACCTTCCTTCTTCGTGTGTCAATGTTGGATTGATCTCGGTACGGGACCTCCAGAATGATATAGCCGTTTTAAATAATTGAAGAACAATGAAGTCTCTTTGGTAGATTTATTGCATTGTGAAATTCACAGGGCTCACGATAAAAGAACATCATGAACTGAACATTGACACGTTGATTTCATCTTATATACTTGTCATTACAGCGTTACATGATCCAATCAAATTTGCAGACCAATCATATACATAAACCAATCACAATTCATTTATCAGAATATATTATTAATTCATATACTCCCCTTATGGGGGATTTCCAATTAATTAGCTCAACATCTTGTGATTATGACTGTTTAATATCAAAATACATTTTACCTTTCACCTACTTTTCATTATCTTTATTCTGCAAAATACAATTTCTTATTTTGCAAAACACTAGCTAACCGCAGTCTTATGATACACTGCGCAGCTGGCCTTAACTTCTTGTTTTGACTACAAATCAAAGTTTCTGCAAACATATAAAAATCACATTTAAAACAACAGTTTCTTTTAAGCAATAGACAAACTGACATCCAGCTTCCATTTTGTATTCACTTATCCATATCATCCGGGACTGGACTCAGCCTCTTTCTTTGAAAGCGGTACAACGATTTCTGGGTTTTGCAAATTACTACCGGAAGTTCATAAAGGGATTCTCTACCATCGTGGCACCTATTACTGCCCTAACCAAGAAGGGTTCTGACCCAAGTCAGTGGTCCTCCGAAGCTGTAGCAGCGTTCGCTCAGTTGAAGGCAACCATAGGTGCCGTGCTTTCGCAGTACGCTCCAGATGGGAAGTTACATCCATGTGGTTTCCATTCTCGCAAATTCTCTCCTGCGGAACAGAATTACACCATTGGAGACAAAGAGCTTTTGGCAATAAAATCTGCCTTGGAGGAATGGAGATATTTTTTGGAAGGTGCTAAACACCTAATTACAATTTTCACTGCTTGAATCCCCGTCAAGCTAGATGGGCGCTCTTCTTTACTCGGTTTTCGTTTGTTATTAAATACCGGGCTGGGACTTTTAACACCAAGGCTGATGCTTTATCCCGTTCCTTAACAGCTTCGGATGAGGAGAATTCCGCTGAGAAGGCTTTGATTCTCAGTCCAGTTTCTATGTCAGCGGCTCCCACCGCTCTGGGTCCTCCTCCTGGGAGAATGTCTGTGCCAACTAAATTTCGACCAAGGTTGTTGCAGTGGGCTCATATTTCCAAGTTTTCCGGTCATCCTGGAGTTCAAAAGATGTGGGAGTTTCTACGAAGGTCTTACTGGTGGGACACTATGAAGAAGGATATTCAAGATTATGTCAACTCATGTCCTCAGTATGCTCATCACAAAATTCTTCGTTTGCCTCCTGCGGGGTTGCTGCATCCATTGTCCATTCCTCAGAGACCTTGGACCCATATCTCTATGGACTTTGTCACCGAATTGCCCCTCTCCAAGGGTCACAATACTGTCTGGGTAATTATTGACCATTTCTCTAAGATGGCACATTTTGTACCTTTGACCGGGTTACCATCAGCTCCCAAGTTGGCTTTGTTATTTATCCGAGAACATTTCCGCCTGCACGGCTTACCTCAGGAAATCGTCTCTGACCGAGGGGTACAATTCACTGCAAGACTCTGGAGAGCTCTCTGTACGGCCTTACAAATAACACTCAAGTTTTCATCCGCTTTACCATCCACAAACCAATGGGCAAACTGAACGCGTCAATCAAGATTTAGAGACTTTTCTTCGTGTTTATCTCTCTCCCTCGCAAGATGATTGGGTGAAACTGTTGCCATGGGCCAAGTTTGCCCATAATCATCTGTACCACTCTTCGACTGGTGAGTCCCCATTTTTCATTAATTATGGGTTCCATCATCAAGTTCCTGAATTACCCATTTGTCCTCCGGAGGATGTTCCTGCTGCAGCCTCTACTCTCCGGCACTTCAGTCAAATTTGGAGTCGAGTTCATGCTAACCTCAAGAGAGTCTCCGGTCGCTATAAGTTCTTTGCGGATGGGAAGCGACGAGCAGCTCCCCAATACAAGGTTGGTGACAGGGTATGGCTCTCCACCCACAACCTCCGGTTAAGGGTGCCTACTATGAAGTTCGCCCCAAAGTTTATTGGTCCTTACCCTGTGGTACAAGTCCTGAATCCGGTTGTCTGCAAATTGAGATTGCCTTCCCACCTCCGGATACCAAACTCCCCTCATGTCTCTCTCCTTTGCCCCCTTATTTTAAACCGGTTCCATTTAAAGTCCCCGAGGTCAACCTCTGCAGAGACTGAAGCTGGAACGGACTTTGAAATCAAAGCTATTCTTGACTCTCGTTATCTTCACAAGAATCTACAGTATTTGGTGGAGTGGAAAGGTTTTGGCCCCGAGGAGAGGAGCTGGGTCAAGGCTACTGAAGTTATGGCTCCCCGACTGGTGCGGATTTTCCATTCCAGACATCCAACAAAACCTGGAAAGTGTCCGGGGGCCACTCCTGGAGGAGGGGGTACTGTCACACGCCATAGGCGGCGTTCACCACGCTTACCCCTGCGTGCCTGCTGGTCTGTGTTGCGGCCTCCGCCTTCGGTGGTCCACGGGCTCCGGCGTCTGGCTGGCGCGGCTCCCGGCGGTTCCCCGGGGCAGGGGCGCCGCCATGACACCCGGCATCACGTGGGCGGGGAGCGGGTGACGTCATCAGACTGTTCTGCCAATCCAGCAGAGGCGGGAGATTCAAAGTCAGACGCCGGGCAGAGCCTCTGCGCTTGAGTATCGTCTTTTCCCCTGAAGTGGATGCCAGTGCTCTCGTTCCCGCCGAATCTCTCTGCAGTCGTACCCCAGTGTCTCCGGCACTTTCAGCTGTCAGTTGCTGCACAGTACCAGCGTATCCAGCGGCTGGTGTGTTCCTCTGCAATCCAGTCACCAGTGCTTCTTGGAGTCAGCGTGTGCTGTGGGCTAAACGCCGCTCTCAAGTTCTACAAGTCATCAGTGTCTTTAAACGCCGCTCTCAAGTTCTACAAGTCATCAGTGTCTTTAACCACCGCTCCCAAGTTTTTCAAGTTACCAGTGTCTTTAACCATCGCTCTCAAGTTCTACAAATCATCAGTGTCTTTAACCACCGCTCTCAAGTTCTACAAATCATCAGTGTCTTTAATCACCGCTCTCAAGTCATACAAATCATCAGTGTCTTTAACCACCGCTCTCAAGTTCTACAAATCATCAGTGTCTTTAATCACCGCTCTCAAGTTATACAAATCATCAGTGTCTTTAACCACCGCTCTAAAGTTCTACAAATCATCAGTGTCTTTAATCACCGCTCTCAAGTTATACAAATCATCAGTGTCTTTAACCACCGTTCTCAAGTTCCGCAAATCATCAGTGTCCTTAATCACCGTTCTCAAGTCATACAAATCATTAGTGTCTTTAACCACCGCTCTCAAGTTTTATAAATCATCAGTGTCTTTAATCACCGCTCTCAAGTCATACAAATCCTCAGTGTCTTTAACCACCGTTCTCAAGTTCCGCAAATCATCAGTGTCCTTAATCACCGTTCTCAAGTCATACAAATCATTAGTGTCTTTAACCACCGCTCTCAAGTTTTATAAATCATCAGTGTCTTTAATCACCGCTCTCAAGTCATACAAATCCTCAGTGTCTTTAACCACCGTTCACAAGTGTTTCAAATCATCAGAGTCTTTAACCACCGTTCACAAGTTCTTCAAATCATCAGTATCTTTAAAAACATCACTCACAAGTTCTTCAGTCACTATTATCTAGTACCAACACTCACAAGTACTTCTTTCTCTGGAATCTTTAACATTGCTTACAAGCTCTCCTATAAGCCTGGACATTTCCCCCATACGTTCCTTCTTTGCTATGTGACATTGTGTTGCTCCCTTCCTGCAATAAAGTTCTTTAATATTTTCACCAAGCTTTACTGTCAGAGTCCTGTATGAGGAAGACCTATATCAGGCCATCCCTGTTCCGACCCAACTGTGGTTCCTCTCCCCTACCATCGGGAGAACCCCCGAGTTCACAACACCTCCAACCTAGGTCAGTGACACCATATCCCAGATGATGGGAGACAAGGAGATCATCATAAAAGATTGCTGCAATGTGAGGCCAAATGGATCCACATTTTAGATACTGTGAAACCGAGGGGCCTGAATGATCAATTAAATCTAAGTGTTTTTTTGTAAACTTGGAATAATTCCTGCAAGATGTTAGGATTGAAGCATAATCTTAAATTAGCAATACTGATTTTGAAAATGTTGTATTCATATCTGTACAATATGAACTCCAATTTGTTTTTAATCTTTCATATTTATTGGTGTTAGTTTTTTATGCTATGAGTATTTTTTGATCACTTCTATATGTATGTTTTCACAGACCCATAAGGGCGTCCATACCCGGCCAAAGAGACCGCGCTGTTTATGGCATAGGATTGAGGGCTGATCACTGTGACGTGCTGGCTTTGGGGAAAACTTGGCAACTGACGCGGTTGTTAAACAATCACGGGTTGCTATGGAAACCCTCGAGCGGCGGAAGCGGATGAGAATGGACGTCATACCCGGAAGCCAAATCAGCGTGGCTGGAGGCGGGAGGGAGCCCGTGATGTCAGTGAAACAGGTAACTGTATTTAAACTGTATCTTGTTTGACTTGCTGTTTATGACCACGCTGCTTGAGAACGGCTAATAAAGCCGAAACGTTGCACACTAGTTTGTATCTTGGAATGTGTTATTAAGAAGTCCGCAGAGTGCCTCACACCGGAGGACTTGCATTATCTTACAGAGAGCACCGCGGCCAGAATTCATTACTCGGAGAGAGAGTGCCGGCTATACGTGTGTATATATATATATATATATATATAGGATTCGCAGGTCCGGCACTCCATGCTTAAATCAGCAGCTGCGGCGGTGCCCTCACAGAGAAAACAGTATAATTTGCAGAGGTGCGGCACTCGTACCAAATAACCAGACTTCAGAAGCAGAGAAGCTATTGCATCAACGTTTCAATATTTATATATTGTCTTCAGGATACATAGTAAAAATACAACATACCTTATATACATGTCCACCACAAGTGAAATGCTGGCGTCAGGGCCGGGATTGCACACCCTCCCCGCCGTCGCACTGAATGGTGACGTCATCCCAAACGGGCCGTACACCTGTGAGTAAAAGCTTAACCATTCACCATACAGAAAGAATCAAAGAGCAGCTACGGAAGTTATAATATAAATCATTATAGAAAAAACAAATTATTATAACCGAGGCATAAGCAGCAGACGAAATGCATATGTAAAACAGCAAATAAATATAAAGTGTATACTTAGTTAACTTAGCAGAGAATCATGGCATAATAAATACTTAATTACCTAAACCATATGAGGGGTGGTGTTATTTTAAAACAATTAAAGAACAAAACTAATTAAAGATATACATCTAACGGAGTGCCGCATAAGAAATGTTGTCATTCAGCCCTTTGGGGTAGATGACATTTAAACGGTGGATCCATCGTGCTTCACATCCTAATAACTGTAGCGATCGGTTCCCACCTCGTCTATTCAGTGGGACCGTATCGATCATCCTATACCTAAGGCTTGTCAAGGGATGTCTAGCCTCTGCAAAGTGTCGTGCGACAGGCTGATCTCTCCCCTCCAAATCAAAAAAAGGTCATCTATATACCTCAAAAACAAAATTCCTTTAATCACCCTCATTCAGGGAAAAAATATAAAATTTTACATTATTTCACCTGTAACTCGTCCTTTGTTATTTACCAAATTCTCTGCCCCTGTGGTCTTTGCTATATCGGCAAGACCGAATCTAAATTTAAGGAGCGTATGGGTAACCATCGAGCTGCCATACGTGCAGCTTTAGTGTCGGGCACCAGCGATCAGCCTGTCGCACGACACTTTGCAGAGGCTAGACATCCCTTGACAAGCCTTAGGTATAGGATGATCGATACGGTCCCACTGAATAGACGAGTTGGGAACCGATCGCTACAGTTATTAAGATGTGAAGCACGATGGATCCACCGTTTAAATGTCATCTACCCCAAAGGGCTGAATGACAACATTTCTTATGCGGCACTCCGTGAGATGTATATCTTTAATTAGTTTTGTTCTTTAATTGTTTTAAAATAACACCACCCCTCATATGGTTTAGGTAATTAAGTATTTATTATGCCATGATTCTCTGCTAAGTTAACTAAGTATACACTTTATATTTATTTGCTGTTTTACATATGCATTTCGTCTGCTGCTTATGCCTCGGTTATAATAATTTGTTTTTTCTATAATGATTTATATTATAACTTCCGTAGCTGCTCTTTGATTCTTTCTGTATGGTGAATGGTTAAGCTTTTACTCACAGGTGTACGGCCCGTTTGGGATGACGTCACCATTCAGTGCGACGGCGGGGAGGGTGTGCAATCCCGGCCCTGACGCCAGCATTTCACTTGTGGTGGACATGTATATAAGGTATGTTGTATTTTTACTATGTATCCTGAAGACAATATATAAATATTGAAACGTTGATGCAATAGCTTCTCTGCTTCTGAAGTCTGGTTATTTGGTACGAGTGCCGCACCTCTGCAAATTATATATATATATATATATAATGTATTAATTCTTTGTATGTGAGACTCTTAATAGTTTTGTTGGAAGTAATCAGCACACACTACTGAAGCCCAGAGAGATTTCTTCTAAGTGACATGAATTTCGTATCAGTCATTTTAATAACCAATAGAATTGTCTTTTTAAAAGTTACCTCCTCTTTCATTGTTTTCTTATAGCTCCCACTAGTAAAATTACAATCCTTTTCTGCTTTAGCTCAGGTATGTGCATTACTAGAGAGAGTGGCAGCAGGGACACAGATAGACAGCAGGAATATAGAGAGAGTGGCAGCAGGGACACAGATAGACAGCAGGGATAGAGAGTGGCAGCAAGGACAGAGAGAGACAGCAGGGTTATAGAGAGTGACAGCAGGGACATAAAAAAGCAGCAGGGACAGAGAGACACAGCAATGATATAGAGAGAGTGGCAGCAGGGACATAGAGAGAGAGAGAGTGGCAGAAAGGACAGAGAGAGTGGCAGAAAAGACATAGAGAGTGGCAGCAGGGACAAAGAGAGACAGCAGGGATATAGGGCGGGATGTACTAAGCTCTCCCGCGCGGAATCTACCCTCTTTGCGCTCCCGTTGTCTTCTCCATGGTAACTGCTCTCCTCCCACTGGCCGGCGCCGCCCTTCACTCCCCTGTAGTTTCCACGTCACGTGATCTCATCCGTCACGGTACATCTCCCACCCCTCCCTGTTCTGAGTGGCCACAGCGGTGAGGAGGCGGAACAAGTGAGTTAATTCTAGCGAGGGGGAGAGGAGAAAACGCCAAGGAGTGAAGGGCAGCGCTGGCCAGTGGGAGGAGAGCAATTACAGTGGAGAAGACAATGGGAGCGCAGAGAGGGAAGATTCCGTGGCGGGAGAGCTTAGTACATCCCGCCCATAGGGAGAGTGGCAGCAGGGACACAGACAGCAGAGATAGAGAGAGAGAGTGGCAGCAGGGACAGAGAGTGGCAACAGGGACAGTGAGAGACAGCAAGGATATAGAGAGTGGCAGCAGCAGTGGCGTAACTCCCACCCCCGCAGCCACTGCGGAGGCACAGGGCTGCGGGGGCGCCGCCACTGACTCAGAGCAGATTGACATGCGGACTAGCCGTCCGCATGTCAATCTGCTAAGTGTCCCTTCCAAAATGGGCACCGCCATGGAGGAGACATGCGTCGAGGAAGTGCCGGGACCCGCAGGAGCGCATAGCGCTGGCTTTGACACCCTGCAGCCCTGCCACCTTGCTACCCTAGCGCAGCGGCGGCAGCAGCAACGGGGGGATCGGTGCAGCGATGGCCGTGGCTCACTACAACCTTCGGCGACAACTGGAAGGGGGGATCGGGCAGCATTGCCCGCGGCTCACTTAACACCAGGGGGGGGGGGGGGGCGGGTTGGGCAGCATTACTCCCTAGCAACAACTAACAAGCACGATACCCAGTACATGAAATCCCTGGCAACAAGCATTACCATCTGGCAACAAGCTTGACACCCAGTGCATGAAACCTCTGGCAACGAGCATAACACCCAGCGCATGAAACCTCTGGCAACGAGCATGACACCCAGAGCATGAAATCGCTGGCAACAAGCATTACCCCCTGGCAACGAGCTTGACACCCAGCGCATGAAATCCCTGGCAACGAGCATGACACCCTGAGCATGAAAACCCTTGGCACCGTGCATGGAACCAAGATCATGAAACCCTTGGCCACGATCAGGTAATTTAAAAGTAATTAGAAGCCTTAAAGTAGGGCTTAATGTGTAATGGGCATTGCGTTGTGTGGCATAATATATAACGGGCATTGCGATGTGTGGCATAATGTATCACGGACAGTGTCGGACCGGGGCATGAAGGGCCCACCGGGGAAATGCAGTGGTAGGGGCCCATTCTTATAGTGCTCTGCTAACTATTAGTGCATGGTCTGGGCCCATTGATAAATAATGTATATAGTAAATACTGCTAGTGCACACATGATAATGTACCAGATTCATAAACGCAATGCACTATAGAAAATACACCATAGTCCTGTGTATAATGTAACATATGCATCATTTATAATTCAAGTGTACAATCTGGAAGATTCTAGAGGAGGGGGTGGGCCCCCAGGCAGACGGGCCCACCAAGGGTTTCCCCTGTGCCACTGTGGGCCAGTTCGACCCTGATCACGGACATTGTGGTATGTGGTATAATGTATACCGGGCATGACGGTGTGTGGTATACTGTATCACGGGCATTGTATGTGGTATAATGTCTCAGGGGCATTGCAGTGTGTGGTATAATGTATAACGGGCATTGCAGTGTGTCATAATGTGTCACAGACATGACGGTGTGTGGTATACTGTATCACGGGCATTGTATGTGGCATAATGTCTTAGGGGCATTGCAGTGTGTGGTATAATGTATAACGGGCATTGCAGTGTGTGTCATAATGTGTCACAGGCATGATGGTGTGTGGTGTACTGTATCACGGGCATTGTATGTGGTATAATATCTCAGGGGCATTGTAGTGTGTAGCATAATGTATATAGGGCACTGTGATGCATGGCGTAATGTGTCACAGGCATTATGGTGTGTGGTATAATGTCTCAGGGACACTGCAGTGTGTGGCATAATTTATAACGGGCATTGCGGTGTGGCATAATGTCTAAGGGCCATTGCAGTGTGTAGCATAATGTGTAAGGGGCATTACTATAAGGAGGAATAATGACAAATAATGCAAGGGGCATGAATCAGGATTGATTTATTTTCCTGTGGTCGCCAATGTCTCGGTGTGCAGGTTGCAAAACTGGGATATAAGGTAGTCTTTTCCTGCAACGCCACACCCCTTTCAGCGAAGCCACACCCATTTTAATGAAGCCACACCCCGCTTTGCTAGTGCCAATAATGAGGAGGGAGGGTGGGTGCCAGAGAATTTTTTGGCTTGGGGGAAGACAAATTTCTAGTTACGCCACTGGGCTGCAGGCACATAGGGCCTAATTCAGAGTTGATCGCAGCAGCAAATTTGTTAGCAGTTGGACAAAACCATGGAGGTCATTCCGAGTTGATCGCACGTAGCAACTTTTTGCTGCTCGTGCGATTAACCTGACGCCGCCTATGGGGAAGTGTATTTTAGCAAAGCAGGGCTGCAAACGCTTGTGCAGCCCTGCTATGCTAAAAAGTTTCAAGTAAAAGAAGACCAGGGCTGCAGTTATTCACCCAGTGCGACAGATCCAGCGATGAAGGTCCCGGTCCTGACGTGAAACATCCACCCTCCAAACGCCTCGACACGCCTGCGTTGGACTCACCACACCTGGAAAACGGTGAGTATCCGCCCCGGAACGCCTCCAGCCTGTCCGTCTTCTTGTGATCACCACTGCGATCACATTTCTCGCTGGTGGCGTCATTGCCCGGCGACGATCGTTGACAGGCAATGACACACGTGTGCAATGCGTCCACCGCGCATGCGCATTTCTGACCCGTTCGCACCGCAGCGAAGAACCGCTGCGTGCGAACGGGTTGGAATGACCCCTCATGTGCACTGCAGGGGGGGCAGATATAACATGTGCAGAGAGAGTTAGATTTGGGTGGGGCGTGTTCAAACTGAAATCTAAATTGCAGTGCAAAAATAAAGCAGCCAGTATTTACCCTGCACAGAAACAAAATAACCCACCCAAATCTAACTCTTTCTGCAAATGTTATATCTGCCCCCCCACTGCAGTGCACATGGGGGGTCATTCTGACCTGATCGCTCGCAGCAACTTTTTGCTGCCCGTGCGATTAGGTAGACGCCGCCTATGGAGGAGTGTTTTTTTGCATAGCAAGGCTGCGATCGCTTGTGCAGCCCTGCTATGCAAAAAAGTTTTGTGTAGAACAAGACCAGGGTATGAGTTACTTACCCTGTGCGATCAATCCAGCATTGCAGGTCCCGGAATTGACGTCAGACATCTGCCCTCCAAACGCCTTGACACCTGCGTTTTGATCTCCACGCCCAGAAAACGGTGAGTTGATGACCGGTTCCGCCTTCCTCCTGTCAATCTTCTTGTGGTCGCCGCTGCGACCGCTTTCTGCGTTGGCGATGTCGCTGCCCGGTGACGCCCATCACCGGGCAACGATGCGCCTGCGCAATGCGCCCGCAGTGCATGCGCAGTTCCGACCCGATCGCCCGGCTGTGAAGAAACGCAGCTTGCGATCGGGTCGGAATGACCCCCCTGGTTTTGCCCAACCACTAACAAATTTGCTGCTGTGATCAACTCTGAATTTCCCCCATAGAGAGAGACAGCAGGGATATAGAGAGTGGCAGCAGGGACAAGGAGACAAAGCAAGGATATAAAGAGAGTGGCAGCAGGGACATAGAGAGAGAGTGGCAGAAGGGACAGAGAGCGTGGCAGAAGGGACAGAGATAGTGGCAGCAGGGACATAGAGAGTGGCAGGAGAGACATAGTGGTAAATTTACTAAGGTCCCGATTTTGACCGAGATGCCGTTTTTTCATCAAAGTGTCATCTTGGTAATTTACTAAGCAATAATCACGGCAGTGATGAGGGCATTCGTAATTTTTTGGAAGTCCAACAAAAAAAATACAAATGAATACACCATCGGTCAAAACGCGGCTGTTTAAGTATGAATCTCGGTAATTTACTAAGAAGTGCAAAGCAAAAAAAAAACAAACACTGCCGTGAAAAATTACAACTCGTAAAAAAGTGCTAAAAAAAAACAGACCTGCTTTTTTAATCCGTGATTGTATAGGCATGCAGGGATCCATGAGATCCGTGCATGTATATCAGTGGGAAGGGGTGGGAAAGTGGTTATTTTCTTTAAAAAAATTGCGTGGGGTCCCCCCTCCTAAGCATAACCAGCCTCGGGCTCTTTGAGCCGATCCTGGTTGCAGAAATATGGGGAAAAAATTGACAGGGGTTCCCCCATATTTAAGCAACCAGCATCGGGCTCTGCGCCTGGTCCTGGTTCCAAAAATACGGGGGACAAAAAGAGTAGGGGTCCCCCGTATTTTTAAAACCAGCACCGGGCTCCACTAGCTGGACAGATAATGCCACAGCCGGGGGTCACTTTTATATAGTGCCCTGCGGCCGTGGCATCAAAAATCCAACTAGTCACCCCTGGCCGGGGTACCCTGGGGGAGTGGGGACCCCTTCAATCAAGGGGTGTCCCCCCCAGCCACCCAAGGGCCAGGGGTGAAGCCCGAGGCTGTCCCCCCCCCATCCAATAGGCTGCGGATGGGGGGGCTGATAGCCTTTTGTGATAATGAAAAGATATTGTTTTTAGTAGCAGTACTACAAGGCCCAGCAAGCCTCCCCCGCATGCTGGTACTTGGAGAACCACAAGTACCAGCATGCGGCGGAAAAACGGGCCCGCTGGTACCTGTAGTACTACTACTAAAAAAATACCCAAAAAAAGACAAGACACACACACCGTGAAAGTAAAGATTTATTACATACATGCACACAAACATACATACTTACCTTATGTTCACACGAGGATCGGTCCTCTTCTCCAGTAGAATCCATGGGTACCTGTTGAATAAATTCAACTCACCAGATCCCGTGTCCCAGGGTCCTCGGGGCAACCATTTGTAATCCAGGTACTTGAATAAAATAACAAAACGGAAAGCCGAGCCACGAACTGAAAGGGGCCCCATGTTTTCACATGGGACTCCTTTCCCCGAATGCCAGAAACCCACTCTGACTTCTGTCTAAGTGGGTTTATTCAGCCAATCAGGGAGCGCTACGTTGTAGCACTCTCCTGATCGGCTGTGTGCTCCTGTACTGAGTGACAGGCGGCACACGGCAGTGTTACAATGTAGCGCCTATGCGCTCCATTGTAACCAATGGTGGGAACTTTCTGCCCTGCGGTTGACCTAAAGTGACGTCACCGCTGAGCAGAAAGTTCCCACCATTGGTTACAATGGAGCGCATAGGCGCTACATTGTAACACTGCCGTGTGCCGCCTGTCAGACAGTACAGGAGCACACAGCCGATCAGGAGGGTGCTACAACGTAGCGCTCCCTGATTGGCTGAAGAAACCCACTTAGACATCAGTCAGAGTGGGTTTCTGGCATTCGGGGAAAGGAGTCCCATGTGAAAACATGGGGCCCCTTTCAGTTCGTGGCTCGGCTTTCCGTTTTGTTATTTTATTCAAGTACCTGGATTACAAATGGTTGCCCCGAGGACCCTGGGACCCGCGATCTGGTGAGTAGAATTTATTCAACAGGTACCCCTTGGATTCTACTGGAGAAGAGGACAGACCCTCGTGTGAACATAAGGTAAGTATGTATGTATGTTTGTGTGCATGTATGTAATAAATCTTTACTTTCACGGTGTGTGTGTCTTGTCTTTTTTTGGGTATTTTTTTAGTAATAGTACTACAGGTACCAGCGGGCCCGTTTTTCCGCCGCATGCTGGTACTTGTGGTTCTCCAAGTACCAGCATGCGGGGGAGGCTTGCTGGGCCTTGTAGTACTGCTACTAAAAACAATATCTTTTCATTATCACAAAAGGCTATCAGCCCCCCCATCCGCAGCCCATTGGATGGGGGGGGGGACAGCCTCGGGCTTCACCCCTGGCCCTTGGGTGGCTGGGGGGGGGACCCCTTGATTGAAGGGGTCCCCACTCCCCCAGGGTACCCCGGCCAGGGGTGACTAGTTAGATTTTTGATGCCACGGCCGCAGGGCACTATATAAAAGTGACCCCCGGCTGTGGCATTATCTGTCCAGCTAGTGGAGCCCGGTGCTGGTTTTAAAAATACGGGGGACCCCTACTCTTTTTGTCCCCCGTATTTTTGGAACCAGGACCAGGCGCAGAGCCCGATGCTGGTTGTTTAAATATGGGGGAACCCCTGTCATTTTCCCCCCCATATTTCTGCAACCAGGATCGGCTCAAAGAGCCCGAGGCTGGTTATGCTTAGGAGGGGGGACCCCACGCAATTTTTTTTTGGATTTTACACTGTTTAATTTTTTAAAAAAAAAGAACCCCAGCACGGATCACACAGATCCGGCCGAGATTCATTTTTAAAGAGTCGGCAGTGTTTTGCTAATCACTGCCGTTAAAAAAAAAAAAAAAACACGAATGACATCGACATCGGAACAAAAGAAAAACCCGAATACGACAGCTTAGTAAATTAGTCGTAATAAATTCAAAAAGTTGCAGTTTTACACTTTCGATGTCATTCGTGATTGAACTTTGACCTGAAACGGGAAAATACGAATGTTAGTAAATTTACCCCATAGAGAGACAGTAAAAATATAAAGAGAGTGGCAGCAGGGACATAGAGAGAGAAAGAGTGGCAAAAGGGACAGAGAAAGGCAGTAAAGACAGAGAGTGGCAGCAGGGACAGTGAGAGACAGCAGGAACATATAGAGAGAGTGGCAGCAGGGACAAAGAGAGACAGCAGGGAAATATAGAGTGGCAGCAGGGACAATGTAAGATTACCAAACTTATTATTTGCAGTGCTGCTCACTGTTCAAGTGGACGCCGTGGAGGAGGATCAGGACTCGCAGCAGCCTGCTACTGCTGCACACTGTGAGGAGGGGGAGGAACCAGCAGTGAGGAAGAAAGGGCCATGTGCTGTGATTATACAACACCTACTGCCACTGCTGCATGGTCCAATCACCAGTAAGCATCCCCAGCCTGTGCCTCCACTGCCGCTTGTCCTTCTGACATAATAAATATATGGTGGAGTCCTGGCGGTATCTGTACTAAAAACACGGTTAACAATATGGAACATACCATGACTCGTGTGGTGAGATGTGCCAAGAGATCATGTTGTGCAGCAGCAGAGGTGGACCGTCGCCATCTTCCCGCCAATTACTGGGCTGGTCACACGGCCTCCACACCATCACCTCTCCACCCATCAGGAGCCACCAGTCAATACAGATGCAGTGGTCTGTTGGTGTCACTACTGCAGTAAAGCAAACTCCATCTAGAAGCTGGAAAGAGAACAGCAGGGTGAACATAGGTCGGGAAAAGGTGATGGTCACATGACTCTGGCGCCTCTGACAGAGTATCCGCACACCCCAACCACCTCTCCTCCGCTGGTACCTGCCGATGGAGCCAATAATTACTAATTTTAAAAATCTTTGCAGGCAATGGCGGCCTGCTAACAGGAGGTTCCGGTACGCCGTTCCTGATACTGTCATTTTCCCAAAGATCTTCAGGTGTGTAGCCTATGGTGTAACTGAAGGGTTACAATTCTGACAGGACTTATGACCGCAAAAGTCAATAGTTGACTTGGGTTGAGTATACTCTATGGATTACATTACCATACAGAATATCATGGGTGTGATTAAATAGTGTCTGTGCCCGATCACTCGTCTTAGATAGGGACAATATTCAATTGAGGGTGCCGGCGGGTGCGTGTAAACAGGCGTACAACAGGGGCATTTTAAGAGAGTAGACCCTAATTTACACGAGGAGCAGCCGAGTTTAGCAAAAGAGACACCCACTTTTTTTTTTTTTTTGGTGCCACAATAGTTTTAATGTAAATACTGATTCTAAGAACTACTCCATATGAGAAAGGTATGCTTCTGGAAAAAGTTTTTCTGTCATTTAAAGATATTTTATACAGTTTTATGTATATTGATTTCTGGGATAATGGTCTGTTTTAATTACAAAGCATTTTGCTTTAGTGTACTTTATTGCTGACCCAACATTGACCATATTACAAAAGGTGGGGATCAATACCAGCCGTCTGTGACCCGACCAATCAGTGAGACATCGAAGTGATGTAAAACGACACTTAGTAAAATTATTTAATCAAAATGATGCTGATAAAATACTGCTACCTCTGCTGCCCTATTGACCTCTTCGCTCTCCTCTACAGCTTTTCAATAAATTGTTACTGTGATGAGGATGCTGCCAAACAGGTCAGTTACAACACTGTGTGGCGGTTACATTCTAGAATCTAAACTAAACTAACACATTCTGATTAGGTTGGTTCTAAATCCAAGTTGGCTAAGGGACCTCTAATGTCACCAGGGGGCGGATCCACATCACCAGGGGGAGGAGCCACGGCCGAACAGGGTACCCAAAATGTACCCTCGCGAGCTCGCTTCGCTCGCCACCGGGTTACTAAAGGTAGTAGTTGGGGGCGTGGATAGTAGGGGAACTATCTCGCTGGCCTAGCTCCTCCCCCTGGTAACGTGGCTCCTCCCCTGACATCATAGGTCCTTTAGGCCACTTGGATCTAGCATCTACCATTCTGATCATTCAAAGAGAAACTGATAAAACTCTTCCTTGTGCTGTGTTCACCAGTAGAAATTCATTCTATTCATGAAGCAGTGAAAACAGTGGAGAAACAGACCAGTGGAGAAGTTGATCATGGCAACCAGTTAGCCTCCCTTACATTTTATAGAATGTACTGTACTTGATAAAGGCATCTTTCAAAGCTGATTGGTTGCTATAGGCAACTTCTCCACTGGTCCTTTTCTCCACTATTTTCACAGTTTCATGGATATACCCCTATGTTATTTATTATAAAAATAAATAAAAGTCGGTAACTTTGTGGTCCCTGACCAATTGGATGCATGTGTGTGCACCAAGTAATCATTCTACTTGTGTAAAAGTGTTGGTACTTTTGCATAGAGACAGGCCCTTTGCTACCCACTCAGCAAAGGGATGCAAAGCAGGTAGGCGCCATGCTGGAGAGGCGCTTTCCCTGCTCTGCCTCCCCGCTGCTGCGCCACCCTGTCCCCCTGCTGCTGCCGGCTGCTTTGCCTGTTACACTGTGACAGGCAGTGGCAGCTTTATGTGCCCTCTCCCCCTCCCTGACTGTGACAGCACAGTGTACACACCGTGCAGGAGCAGAGGACCCGGCGAAAGGGGACGGAGCTACATGGAACGGAGGGGCGGAGCTACATGGGAACCGGCTGATCATTATGAGGAGGAACAGGAGGATGAGCAGCTCAGACCAGCCACATTTCCTTAGGTAAGAAGATGTAAAGAGAGTCAGTGAGCCAGAGAAAGTGTGTATGTGTATCGGTATGTTTGTGTTTGTTTGTTTGTTTGTTTGTTTGTGTGTGTATATCTATGTGCATGTGTGTGTGCGTATCTGTGCGTATCTGTGTGTGTGTGTGTGTGTGTGTGTGTGCGCGTATCTGTGTGTGTGTGACTGCGTTGGCATAATGTGTGTAAGCGGCACCCTAAGGGGGCATTTTGTGTAAGCGGCACCCTAAGGGGGCATTTTGTGTAAGCGGCACTACTACAGGGGGCATTTCGTGTAAGCGGCACTACTGCAGGGGACATTTCGTGTAAGCTGCACTACTGCAGGGGGCATTTCATGTAAGCTGCACTACTGCAGGGGGCATTTTGTGTAAGCGGCACTACTAAGGGGGCATTTTGTGCAAGCGGCACTACTACGGGGGGCATTTCGTATAAACGGCACTACTACAGGGGTCTTTTCATGTAAGCGGCACTACTACAGGGAGCATTTCGTGTAAGCGGCACTACTACAGGGGTCATTTCATGTAAGCGGCACTACTACAGGGGCATTCTGGGTAAGCGGCACTACTAAAGGGGTATTTTGTGTAAGCAGCACTACTACTGGAGGTATTTTGTTTAAGCGGCACTACTACAGGGGGGATTTTGTGTAAGCAGCCCTACTACAGGGGGGATTTTGTATAAGCGGCACTACTACAGGGGGCATTTCGTGTAAGCAGCACTACTGCAGGGGGCAATTTATGTAAGCTGTACTACTACAGGGGGCATTTTGTGTAAGAACCACTACTAAGGGGGTATTTTGTGTAAGCGGCACTACTACAGGGTGCATTTCATGTAAGCGGCACTACTACAAGGGGCATTTCAGGTAAGCAGCACTACTACAGGGGGCATTTCGTGTAAGCGGCACTACTGCAGGGGCATTTTGTGTAAGCGGCACTACTAAGGGGGCATTTTGTGTAAGCACACTACTACTGGGGGGTATTTTGTGTAAGTGGCACTACTAGAGGGGGGTTTTGTGTAAGCGGAACTACTACAGGGGGCATTTTGTGTAAAGTGACACTACTACAGGGAGCATTTCATGTAAGCAGCTCTACGACAGGGGGCATTTTGTGTAAGTGGCAATATTACAGGAGGCATTTGTGTATAAGCGGCACTACTGCAAGGGGCATTATGAGTATAAGTGGCACTACTACAGGGTGCATCATGTATATAAGAAGCAATACTACGTGCAGTGTTATGTGAATAAGATTGTGCTACTGTGTGGCGTAATTGGAAATGAGGGTACTATTGTGTGGCCATGCTCCTTCCTTGTAAGACCACACCTCTTTTTTGGTGTGCACCAAAGGCATGCACTGTTCATTTGTAAAGTATAGGAGGGCGCAAATGTATAGTTTGCAGGGGGGCGCCAAACACCCTAGCACCGGCCCTGCATGGAGAGGTGGATTAGGGGCATTCACATGTAAGTTCAGTAGGGTTGTATAGCAAGTCAGAGAGACAAGAGGGTTCTATTGCACCAGGACTTATTTTCATCAGTGACAATTATACCACTATAATAAATGATATATTGTATAGTAAGTCAACAGCACCGCTTAGATATGCATGTGATTTTGACTTAACAAATTATTTCAGGTATACCTTTTAGGTGGAGTAACCAGTGTCGGACTGGGGCATGGAGGGCCCACCGGAGGAATGCAGTGGAAGGGGCCCATGTTTAGGGGTGTGGCCAGACGCCACATTGGTATGCCTAACCATGAGAGAGTGCATGGGCTATTCCCCTTGATAAATATATATAGTAAATACTGCTAGTGCTTGCATGATAATGTACCAGATTAAGAACAGCAATGCACTGTAGAATATGCAGCGTAGACATGTGTAGTATAAGTTAACATGTTTAATGTATAATTCAAGTACACAGTCTGGAACCTGATCCCTAGAGGAGGAGGTGGACCCCTAGGTAGTGGGGCCCACCGGTGGTTTCCCCTGTACCCCTCTGGGCCAACCCTGGTAGTATCTTTACATGTCCCATAGACCTGCTGCTTATTTCTAAGATGATGAAGGCTACATTTTTGCGCCAGACGTACTGTATGTAACTCAGAATATTTTAGGAAGAAACATAAGTGAGTAAATGTATATTTGCATGTACAGAAGTGTGTTAATTTAACTTTACACTTTAAATCAGGATTAACATAGAAAATGGGGTACACATAATTTTATGCCCTATTTATTAATCATCAAGTTTCAGACCTGATAAATATAATTATTTATCACTGCTTATCCTGGCATTTACCAATACTCATCACCAGGGACGGGTGCTCCAGTAGGAGCCGTGCCATGCAGTGTGTAAAAGTAAAGTGATGGCTAATGCGGACTAATGTGCAAGTTGAGACTTCAGAATAATTTATACAATCAATCACAATTATCACAAATCTCCTGAAATTTTAAAATATAATTTGACTCTTCCAGACAGAAAATCCTTTATATAAGATATTTAGTATATCAAAGTGTTACTAAAATACAGTGTGACATTGCAAGTACAGCACATTAATAACACATTTTATCATTCAGCAGTTTCTTATTAATAGGGTAATATCTAACTGTAAATCAATCACACATTTCCGACATCACACTAAACTGAAGAGGAAGGAAGGAAAGGCGTGAGGGAAGAAGGAAGGCAGAAAGGAAGGGTGAATGGGAGGAAGAAAGGGTGAATGGGAGGAAGGAAGGAAGGAAGCAAGCAAGGAAGGAAGGAAAGGCGTGAGGGAAGAAGGAAGGCAGAAAGGAAGGGTGAATGGATGGAAGGAAGGCAGAAAGGAAGGGTGAATGGAAGGCAGAAAGGAATGGTGAATGGAAGGAAGGAAGGAAGGAAGGAAGGAAGGAAGGAAGGAAGGAAGGAAGGAAGGAAGGAAGGAAGGAATTGCTGCAGCAACAGACCTGCTGAAGGAGGCATGGTAACGTCATCCTGGGGGCATGGCTGCACCTCCATGTCAGGCTCATCCCTCACCCCCTCAGCTCCATATTACCTTGAACAACATGTCTTGGCTAGTCAGGGCCTGTGCAAGGTTTCTCGACGCCCTAGGCAAAACTTCAGCGTGCTGCCGCCCCCCCCCAACACCCTCCCTCCCAAATCACACACCAGTACCTACTATCCAGCTCTTCAGGTGAAAGTGTGGAGGTGGCATCTTAGAAGTTCAACAGCCACAGTCTGCATTAAGTAAAACAAGAATGCATCTCTCAGAGTTATCCTTAATTTTATGATAAGCAGACCCCCCCAGATCCTGGCGTCCCAGGCAGCTGCCTAATGGTAGAGCCGTCCCTGTTCCTACCGCTTTGCCTGTTATCACCCAGTTTTGTTCTATTACTGTTTCCAATTATAAAGCGCAACAGAATAATTAGAAACTCTTATTAATAATAATAATAATAATAACAACTTGCAAGGTCACAGAAGTAGGCGGACAGTGGGCCTGATTACAAGTTGATCGCACGAAGCTGCTTTTTGCAGCCTGTGCGATCAACTATACTCCGCCTATGGTGGTGGGTTTTTTCCCATAGCAAGGCTGCGATCGCTTGTGCAGCCCTGCTATGGGAAAAAAATTCGTACAGTTCCTAAGTAGGTCTAGACATACTTACCAGCTGCGACGTTTTCAGCCTGTTTGGTCCTGGCTCTGACGTCAAACACCCGCCCTGGACACGCCTGCGTTTCTTCAAACACGCCTGCATTTTTCTTACCACTCCCAGAAAACGGGTCAGAACGCTGTGTTGCCACCCAGGAACACCCATTCCTGTAAATTCTCAAGCGATCGCCGCTGCAATCACTTTCTTAGTTCTTTTTGTCATTGCCCGGCGAAGCAACGATGCGCGTGTGCATTACAGCCCCCGCGCATGCACAGTAGTGACCCGGTCGCAGCTGTGCGAGCGAAAGCTTACTACTGCTTGGGCCTCATGAACACTTATCTCTCTTACAATAATTCATCTCACAAAAGATAATGGGTGGGATGTATCAACCTCTTGCGGTACATCCCGCCACTTACGGTGTCGATAAAAATAGTATATGTACTAACACATGCCATTAGTATTGTAAAGGCGATGGCGGCCAGTCCTTGGACTTCCCAGTTTATGACCCGGGCATCCGCCTGCGCATGTGCAGAGTGATGCCACAGCCACAGGGGATGCAGGGAGGGATCAGATCGGATCTCCCTGACAGCACCAATGCGGAAAAAAACCCATAGGCTTCCATAGGGTAACGTTTTTGCTGGCATTACCTTCTGCATCGGAAACCCGGCGTCTGGCTCGTAGTACATACATACGTACATAAATGCGTTATAACCACAAACCGCATGGGAAATGCGTAAATATATATATATATATATATATATATATATATACAGTGCTGTAACTAGACATTTTGGTGCAGTGTGTCAGAAATGGAAATAGGCACAGTGCTCGCCAAAGATGCGTGGCAAAAATATAGGCACGTGGCTTTATGGGGGAAGGGGCATGGCCACATAATAGTACCAATTCACATTACACGTTGTGTCCTTATTCACATAACACAGTAGTACACCTTATACATGTTACACCATGGTAGAGCTCCATATACACATTATGCCATGGTAGAGCCCTTTACATACATTACACCACAGTAGAGGCCCTTATACACATTACATGACAGTAGAGAGCCTGATCCACATTATGCCCCGGTAGAGCCCACATTATTTATAGATTCAAGGAAAAAGGGGAAGGGTAGAGAACCTCTGCACTGGACTCATGTCAAATTATTAATACCTATGGTAAATTTACCTGGGTATTCTTCTAAATGCTTGTATTTGTAGATATGAATAATTACCTGGGTTTTCATCGTATCGAATTAATTCAGCTATAACTGATATTAATTAAAATTATACCAATTAATGCAGGATTCCACACAGTGTACAGTAATAATAGTGCTTATTGCATTAATATTGTTAATTCTCTATTCTGAATGGAGTGCTAGGGATTTATTTAATAGTCAGTATTCAGCAAAGTTATCTATATTAATTTCATTATTTTATTATTCTCTATATATAATATGTACTAGTGCTCTTTCTCTTTTCTTTTTACAAAATTATTAATATTTAATGTTTACTGTTCAGTGCTTAAATGGACACGTATAATCTCACATTCATGGCCCAACATATTAGTCACACCATATATTCATTATTAATTTCTCCTCACACTCAACATAAGTTACGATATATATTCTTATGTTTTATAATTACTACTGTATTTTTTTCAGTGTTTATATCTGCAAATATGAATCTGTACTTGAATCATCATTGTATCAAGTCAAAGCAGTTCTAACTAAAATTTATTAAAATAACGCGAATATGTGCAAAATCTTACACAATGGACAGTACAAATGAGCCCATCATGTTTATTATTTTTGGCAATTCATTTATTCCGGATTTCTTTGGAATTAAGTACCAGTGGTTTCTATAATAATTATTATCCAGCAATGTTATCCAGACAAGTTTTAATAATTGATGTACAAAATCATAACATTAGTGTTTCTCTTCTCCTTGTGACCTTAAGTTAATATTCAGAACTCCGGGTATAATGGATTCTAACCACTTACATTGGATTTCTTGTTTACATAAAAGACGGTTACTTATCAGTTTAGCTACGGAGGGAAGATGACATGACAAAGCATCTTTGAATGGGAGATCACGTGACCGCCGCATCGCGCCGTGATTGGCCCTTCCAGCTGATATATTGTCTCAGTGCAGGGCAATCGGGTTTGCCCTGATGAAACGAAAGTGAAACGTGCACGTGTGCATTTCAGAGCGGCGCTAGCACGCCAGCTCAGCTACTATGTGTCTATGGGGGTCATTCCGAGTTGTTCGCTCATTATTTTTTTCTCGCAATGGAGCGATTAGTCGCTAATGCGCATGCGCAATGTCCGCAGTGCGACTGCGCCAAGTAAATTTGCTATGCAGTTAGGTATTTTACTCACGGCATTACGTGGTTTTTTCTTTGTTCTGGTGATCGTAATGTGATTGACAAGAAGTGGGTGTTTCTGGGCGGAAACTGGCCGTTTTATGGGTGTGTGCGAAAAAACGCTACCGTTTCTGGGAAAAATGCGGGAGTGGCTGGAGAAACGGAGGAGTGTCTGGGCGAACGCTGGGTGTGTTTGTGACGTCAAACCAGGAACGACACTGACTGAACTGATCGCAGATGCCGAGTAAGTCTGGAGCTACTCAGAAACTGCTAAGAAGTGTCTATTCGCAATTCTGCTAATCTTTCGTTCGCAATTTTGATAAGCTAAGATTCACTCCCAGTAGGCGGCGGCTTAGCGTGTGCAAAGCTGCTAAAAGCAGCTTGCGAGTGAACAACTCGGAATGACCCCCTATAATAAGAACTCATTTTGTGTGCAATGTCAAAATCAGTTAAATGTGTTTAATTATTATGTGCAACATATGGGACTTTATCTTAGTCAGAAATACAAATGGGACCAATGCTCACTGAAACAGTATCTATGGGCTAATATACGCTCAGCAGCGAGACATCTTTCCCTAGTATGAGATAGAGCCAGGATCACAATATACCGGCATGTTCACACCTGATTTAATTTTACCAGCTTGATATGTAGATATAGCGTGAATATAGCTAGAGAATCTGTGTAACATACACACACAGTGAATAACTTGCATTCATTTGATAGGAGATCGTTCACTTTAAGTAGAATTAGTGTGAGCTACAATTACACTGTATTAAACAGCGTTGGGACATCAGTTTAAACACAATTACACTGGTGCATCAGTGAATGCCTATACCAGAGGTTCCCAAACTGTGTGCCGTGGCTCCCTGGCGTGCCTCGGGACACTTGCAGGGGTGCCCTGGGTTGGTGGTCCAGGACCAATTCAAATTATTCATGGTGAATATAACAGGCAAACCAGTGCTGGTGGCTGCCACTCATAAAATATGTGGTCAAACAGAAGCAAATCTTCTCCCTCACCACACAACTGACCCTAAGGATGACAGATAAACACAATCTACTTAATGTAATATTTCTGTCTAAATTTCTCAATAAGAAATGTTTGGCCTAGGGGTGCCGTGAAAAAAATTCTGATATTCTAGGGCGCCGTGATTCAAAAAAGTTTGGAAACCACTGGCCTATACTATTTTAGGGATAGTGTTATAACTCTAAGCTAATTAAGGTGGATTTGATTAAGCACAGCGTGTGGACATACTCTGACATGGGCTGTGGAAAGCTTGAGTAATGAATGCACATAGAAAGTGGCTCATAGTTATCCAGCAAGAGCTCATATGGTGGAAGTGTATTTTCCAGAAGTAAATATTTTCTGCAGATTATTACAAATAAACGGACACAGTAGCTTGCTGATGACGTTTTAATACCTGCAGGTCCAGTGGTAACTGTTGCAATGTTTAGGACAAAATTATAAGAACCGCAGTTTGCTGTAACCTGTTAGATAGTAACAGACCAGACAAATATTTAAGATACTAATTAATTATCCTGATAAATTAAATTGGTACAATACACTGGATGTGAAAGATCACGTGTAAATAAACACACACAGCAGATAGCTCACATTTATTAGATATCAATTTATAAGGTGGAGCTCTATCTCTGATAAATAAAAGCCCTCTGTAGGTTATTCTGTGTAACTAATAGACACAGGAAAGTATATATGACCACTGACAGGGGCGGTTAGAGAATCTGCAATCCCAGTGTTAACTGTTGTAAATTTTCAGGATTGTATTACAGCAACCACGAACTGCTGAGAAATTCTCTAGACAGCGACAGAACAACTATACCATAGAGCCACCAACGAGCTATAATTACTGAAGTACATGTTATAAAGCTCATGTGGTGGAAGTGTATTTTCCAGACGTGATTATAAAAATTTTCTGCAGGATACTACAAATAAACGGTCATAATAGCTTGCCAATGACGTTTTAATACCTGCAGTTCCAGTGGCAACTATTGCAACATTTAGGATAAAGTAGTAAGAGCCGTGGTTTGTTGCAATTTTTGAGACAGCAACAGAACAGACAAATGTGAAGGATACAAATCAACCATTCTGTCAAATTAAACTAGCATAACACACTGGATGTGAAAACTTTTGTGTAAGCAAATATACACAGCAGACAGTTCACATCTATTGAATTAGAATTTACAAGATGGAACTGTTCTCTGACTAACAAATGTCCTCTGCAGGTCATTCTGTGCAAGTAATAGACATTGAAGTGTATATTTGACCACCTACAGAGGCAGAAAGAGAATCTGCAATACCAGTGTTAACTGTTGTTAATCCTCAGAACTGTATCACAACAACCACGGACTGCTGAGAAACTTTCTAGATAGCGACAGGACAACTATGTGATAGAGCCACCAATGAGCTATAATTACTGAAGTATATGCTACAACAAATGTTTAGAGATACTGTTTGCAGAAGTGAGACACGTTGGCCCCATATGCATATGCGCAAATTATGAATACAGAATAGAATTTCTACCGTTAATTTATAGAGACTGCTGGACACAGTGATATATTTTTCTATAATTTGAATAAAGATATCTTAAAGAATAAGGATCTGGTCGTGCAGTCATTATTTTGCGGTAGGGTTTGAGGTATTGTTGCACACACTTAAGAGTCATTAATCGTATGAATACAACCAAGACACATAGGAGGATTTATCATCATTTTTATTTTATTGTATGTAATGTTTCTAATTATTGTCTCATGATTTTTCACATTCTCAGGGATTTTAATCAAATAAAATTAAAAGTTAAATTTTAAACTTACTCACTCTTTCTCCTTCAAGTGCGCAAACAAAGAGACAATTCTTTCCTTCCCAGTACTTTAGAGCCCCCATTATGCCAGGTAGAGCCCTGATACACATTATGCCAGATAGAGTGCCCCTGATACATATTATGCCAGGTAGAGCATCTGATACATATTATGCCAGGTAGAGCCCACATTATGTCAGGTAGTGCCCCTGATACACATTATGCCAGGAAGAGACCTTGATACACATTATGCCAGGTAGAGCCCATATTATGCCAAGTAGAGTCCCTGATGTACCGAGTGAGAGAGAGAGAGAGAGTGTGTGTGTGTGTGTGTGTGTGTTTGATCCCCCCCTCCCTGGAGCACACATATACCCCTTTTCCACTAGTGTAGCATGGGTCGCAGCCGTGTCGCCTGACACGGCTGCGAAACGTGCTACAGCCCTCTGCAGACAGCGCTCACCAACCCGGCAATTGCCGGGTTGGTGACGCGCTAGTGACGCGGCAGGGGCGGTGCTGGGAGATCACATGATCTCCCAGCGCCGCCTTCCCTATGCACTGTGAAAGGGAGCCGTGTCGCCTCAACATTATCCCCCCCTTCCTTTCCACTAGTGCAGCACGGGTCGCAGCCGTGTCGCCTGACACGGCTGCAAACCGTGCTACAGCCCCCTGCAGACAGCGCTCACCAACCCGGCAATTGCCGGGTTGGTGACGCGCTAGTGATGCGGCTGGGGCAGCGCTGGGAGATCACATGATCTCCCAGAGCCGCCTTCCCTATGCACTGTGAACGGGAGCCGTGTCGCCTCGTCACGGCTCCCGTTCACACTAGACAGCTAGCTGGGTTGAACACGTGTTCAACCCGGCTAGCTACCCGGGTAGGATTCCCGGATCACTTGATCCGGGAATTTGCCGGGGGACCCATTTCCACTAGGGAAAAACACGGGTAAATGCGCGCCCCCGCGCATTTACCCGTGTTTAAAAATGCTAGTGGAAAAGGTGTAATACTCACCTACTACACGCAGCAGCAACAGTAACTAGGAGGTGCGGAGTGTACAATCAAAAAGCTGCAGCGCTGCCCGGCTACCACTCCATGTAACCCTGTGACAAGTAGCTGCTCTCTACTACAGCTACCTAGCGGCAGCACCACAAACCTTCTACATCAGTGGCGTGCGGTGAGGTCAGAGGCTGGTGAGGCACTACAGCCATAATGTCCGCCGAATCCTGCCGATGACCCCTACCACCGCCGAGCCAATGCCCGCTACTGCCTCTGAGCCGATGCCTGCTGCCACCGCCAATGGCTTACAAACTTGCCCACCATCAACTGACCCAGCCCTCCGCCACTAATTTGCATCTCAATCCGATGCCGCCAATGCCCGCTGCCTGCCTGCTCATCATACTTGTGATATATTGTACATTTTTATAGAAAAAAAATAAAAATTAGTGTTTGGGAAGGGAGTGGGAGGAGGACATGAATGCAATTTTGTTGTCCAGGGCTTCCATTAACTTAATGGAGAAGGGTCTGAATGGGTTAAAAAAATGTAAAAAAAAATGCGTTAGATCCCCCTTCCTAAGTATAGCCAGCCTCAGGCTCTTTGAGCCGGTCCTGGTTGTTTAAATACTGGGAAAAAATTGGACAGGGGTTCACCGTATTTAGACAACCAGCACCAGGCACTTAGACCGGTCCTGGCTCCAAAAATACGGGGGACAAAAGATGTAGGGGTCCCCCGTATTTTTAAAACCAGCACCGGGCTCCACTATCCAGGGACATAATGCCACAGCCGGGGGACACATTTATGTAGGTCCCTGCGGCCGTGGCATTACCCCCCCCAACTAGTCACCCCTGGCCGGGGTTCCCTGGAGGAGTAAGGACCCCTTAAATCAAGAGGCCCCCCCCTCCAGGCACCCAAGGGCCAGGGGTGAAGCTTGAGGCTGTCCCCAGCACCCCTGGGTGGTGGGTGCCAGGCTGATAGCCATAAGTGTGTATAAAAAAGAATATTGTTTTTTATTGTGGAACTACAAGGCCAAGAAAGCCTCCCCCGCTTGCTGATACTTGGAGAACCTCAAGTACCAGCATGCGGGGAAATAACGGGCCCGCTGGTACCTGTAGTTCTACAACAACAAAAATACCCAAATAAAAACACAACACACACACCGTGAAAGTAAAAATGTATTAAAACACACTTACACATACTTACCTACATCCCACGCCGGTCACGTCCACTTGTCCAGTAGAATCCAATAGGGCCGGTACCTGTAAAAATGAAAATTATACTTACAAACAAAGTAATCCACAGGAGAAGAGAGAGAAATTAATGAATATTATACACTCGCTGACGCGCGAGGACGTTAGCACAGACAGGGGAGAGTGCTGCTGCTAGCTGGGATGATGGAGCAGGTGCCCCCGATAGTTGTGAGCCTAGTAGCTATACCCCTAGTAGCTTTGCCCCCTGTAGCAGTGCCCCCAGTAGCAGTGCCCCGAGTAGTTGTGACCCCTGTAGTTGTGCCCCCAGTTGCTGTGCCCCTTGTAGCTGTGCCCCCTGTAGCTTTGCCCCTTGTGGCTGTGCCCCCAGTAGTTGTGACCCCTGTAGCTGTGCCCGTTGTAGCTGTGCCCCTTGTAGCAGTGCCCTGGGTAGTTGTGCCCCCAGTCACTGTGGCCCCTGTAGCTTTGCCCCCAGTCGCTGTGCCCCCAGTAGTTGTGACCCCAGTCGCTGTGCCCCTTGTAGCTTTGCCCCCAATAGCTGTGCCCCCTAGCTGTGCCCCGAGTAGTTGTGCCCCCTGTTGCTGTGCACCCTGTAGCTTTGCCCCCAGTAGCTGTGACCCCAGTCGCTGTGCCCCCAGTAGCTGTGACCCCAGTCGCTGTGCCCCCAATAGCTGTGCCCCCTGTCACTGTGCCCCCAGTTTCTGTGCCCCCTGTAGCTTTGCTGAATGCACGCCCCTGTCATTGCGGTGCCGCTTCCCCATTCATTTTCAATGGGCTTTCACAGCCCATTGCTGCGCCCCGCCCTCTGCCCGCCCCCCGCTGCCCGGACTTTTAGTGTTAGCAGCGGGAGGCACCTCTCCCGCTGCCTCCCAGCTGTCCCTCACAAGCAGCCACAGGGGGGGAGGATTATTAAAATAATAAAAAGAAGATATTTATAACAGACTGTGTTATAAATATCTTCTTTTTATTATTTTAATCATTATGACAGGGGAGGCACTGCCTCCCCCTGCCTCCCCTGACTGCAGCTACATAGATCGATATATTGACTCTTTCCCCTTTCCAGCAACCCAGCAGGGTATGCATTCGCAGGGAGGGGGGCGGCAGATTATCGTGGGTTGGGTTGGTTGTGATATGCGGGATGCGATCGTACGGGGGGGGGGTAATATATATGTGGGATTCAATCGTACGGTGGGGGTATAATCACTGGGGGGGGATATGCAACCGCGGGTGGTGGTGGCGGAGGGCGGGTACAATGCGGCGTGACATCGCGGGAGTCTGTTGCTATGGTGCGTGGTTGGAATATGTACAACCCGCCCTTGGTGTTGTTGCGGGTAACAAGAGCCAGCAGCACGAAGCTTACTTTACATGCACAGCACAGATAGTTAGAGCCACTGCCGCTGGGTTACTTACTGCCGGGTGGCCGCGGCATCCCTGCTCTTCATCTGTAAAGGAAGTGGAGATCAGCTAAGGTCTAAAGCAAGCATTCATCGAAAGTACGAGTGCCGCCCTCCAGTGTCCACCGCCCATAGGCAGCTGCCTAAAGCTGCCTAGTGGTGGCGCCGGCCCTGTGGCTAGTTGCCTTGAGACATCCATATCTTGCATTTCTGGACAGTATGTCACAGTACTCCTAATTTAGCCAATTGTGTGATGCTCATAATAGGTCACGCTCACATACTGGCTCTCTATTTGCATATATGTATCCAGGAGAGCTTTTAGGGGCTGGAGAGGCCCATGTGCTGCATTTTGATAAATAGGTCCATATTCTTGTAGGTATTACAGAGATGATTAAACATTGGCACTCATCAAACGTGTTACAGAACCCATAGGGTTCATGTTCTATTCTGTTCCATTCCTTTGATAATACATTTGATTTTTGTAATTGATTCTGTTACTGCTATTTTACCCCTTTCGATTCATTACGTAAATTCTCATAAGCCTCTTACCCCTTAAACAAGAGCAATCTTCTGTCCCAAGAGGATCACTGATTTCACATTGGTTTATCAGTGCAAAGCCAAGGATATTCCTATACAGGGGGAGATGTATCAAACCTTGGAAAGAGATACATTGTCAACCAATCAGCCTCTAACTGCCATATTTTAAACACAGCCTGTAACATGGCAGCAAGGGGCTGATTGGTGGGTGAACCAATCTACAAGCTTTGATACATCTCCACCACAATGTCCGAAGTCTATCCGCACACGTGTCCTGTTAGATACAAGTCATACATCTGACATGTGCCCAACCCCCATTTCAGTCTGGCTGGTATCTGGGAAAAATAGTTTGCTCTCTGCTGCATACATCAGTACATACTAATTCAATGCTTAATGGATGCATAAAGATCAATCATATAGCTTAAATGTCATACACACAGAGTATGAACATGAAGGTTTACTGTTATCAGCCTAAAAACTAGATTTTTATAACACAAATTAATAACTAAGGCGGAGGATAGAGTTAAATGCACATTTGTTGCTGTACTGCCAGTGTTGCTAGAGACAAAGCTGTTATCTTGCCTATATTAATTGTGTTTTTTGTTCCTTTCAGTACTTTTATTAGTAAATTGTCCCTAAATGACTAACGCTGGCTATTAATTTATTTCATATCAAGTATCCTCTACCTCTACTAGACTAAAAGGTTAATGCATTTCTATGCCTTTTTTGTTTTGGAAGTGCCTAATGCTTTTATAATTTTTGGATTAAGACATTATTTCTTGTCCTTGTATATTATGTTTTTATAGAAAAGGCATTTCTTGATCAAATTGAATTCATTATCCTTAATCCCTCCGGAGACTTTTGATATTTCTGTTTGAAGACAAAAGTGGTTTCAGTCTAAGTACTTAGAGTAGAGTAAATTAGGAAAGTGGTAGCCCAGCTCCATATTGCTTCATACTGTCGTCTCTTGAAGTCAATCTGACAAAACAAGTCAATATTAAATGCAAGGTAAAAATATTACTAAACTATTTTGGGGGGAAAAATTATTTTTGCTTTTTCCTTATAAGTAAACCTGTAATAAAAGTTCATCCAGTATTAAAAAATGGTGTCTTACAACATGCATAACATAAGCAAACATAAGGGGGGTTGTCCGTTTCCCAGAAGCTCCCCTTCCCGAAAGCCTGGCCACCGGTCACTACATCCGTGGTGTATCTATAATAGGTTCAAGTTGTGCAATACACATGGGCCGCTGGGTCCAGAGGGGCCCACACTGCACACCATGCACCCATTTCTTGAATACTTACCCCTCTGGAGTCCCAATTCACTGGGAAAAAAGCACGGTGTAATTTTGCGCATGTGCAGTATGAAAATCACTGGAACAATGGCTGCCACATCATTTTCCTGGAGACCTGCACATGTGCACTGGACTCTGGTACAGTACTAGGGTCTCCTAGTGACCCTAGTGCTCAGAATTCCGTTGTGCTGCCGGCTAGAGAGAAGGGGGCCCAGGCAGAAACTGCACACTGGCCCCCTCCTCTCTTAATACGCCCCTGCACTACATTGTTATATGATAATTATACATCCACCATGGCTGGCGACACGCGCTCTAATTTGGAAACCCCCCCTACAGAAATCCTGTGTTGACCCTGTATAATCACAAAGCACCTTATCTAAAGTTGGCCACATGCCAATTTTTTGGAGGCGTAATTCCGTTGTGAGCATGCGGACTAAAAGGCATCTATTGCTAGATGTCAGGGAAATATCATAATTTCTCCTGCGATCTGACCTCAGAGTTGTGTATTGTCAAAAGTATAAATTATATATGGCTGGGGACCCTGACATGACGTTGTAAAATGGGATTGCATTTCTACATCAAAAGCATGTTGTCAAAGTAGATATTGCCAAGCTCTGGGCATTGAGGTAGGTCTGATAAACCCAATTAGTTTGTTATGTCAACAGGGGGCTCTGTAAACAGACCAGGGCAGTGTGACAAATTCCCCTGCCTGAAAGGAATGTTCAGAAATTCTATTTCCTGACTTGCATCATAAACCTCTGGAGCTTCAACTCCATTCTTAGGAAGATGTGCCACACAGATCACAGGACTTTTATAGATATTACAAGAAGAGTGACCTTCCACTGCTGGATATGAATGGGCCAAGCAGAGTAAGGGTTAACCTTTCCAAGAGGTGGGGGCTGATGTGCTGAGGCGCCTGGGGGCCCATAACTACGTGAATCACTGATAGATCCTTGTTCATTCTGATGGAAGTGGCTGCCAGTGCCTGAATGGATGTCTATTTTTTTGTGAAGCTTCCTCACACAGAACTTAATGCACTATGTAAGAGTAATTAGGTTGTGATTTTCTTTATTCCCTTTTTGTTTATTGAGACTGCTAGTAACCTGTATATCTTTCCTAAAACTCCTTATATTCTTAGTAATCTTTTTACCTTTGTAAACCCGAAGATATTTCTTAATTATAATAAAAATATAATTAGTTCTGACTGCTGTGTTCTTGAACCCAAGTCAATCGAACTCCATGTTACCTATTTTTCATGAGTGTCATGTTTAAATGCAGAAAGGAGAATCACAAATGATATGTGATCTAAGGTGTGGTGATTACCTGCAGAAATAATCACCAATATTGATTTCAAGTGACTGTATATATATAATTTTGTATTCTTTCAACTTAGATGTGACAAAATGGCTGACAGGCGACGTCCTGCATTTGACCTCCATGCATCTAGGCTGTGCGTGAGAGAGAGTAGATTCTGTGTTACTGAAATCAACCCTTATCTACAGACCCTAAAGTTAGGGATGAAAGCAATGCTCCATGTGCAATAACCAGACCAGAGGTTATAAACTCTGATAAGAGGGAGATGTCCGGATCAATCACCTGATGGAAAGTAAAGGAATTCCACATGTTAATATGACTAAGCCACTAAACTTCCTGGCTAGTCATAAAACCATCCAGGGGCGACAAGGTACAGATCCTCACAGACCCCACTCTCTTTGAAAGATATTCCAATTCTTTGGGCTACACCCCCTCCCCCCTGCCTGTTGCCAAGCACCAACAATATGTAAAAATGGTGTATGTTTAGTGTCCAGCAGGGAAGTGGTTAAAAATTGTGGGTGGCTGCTGCAGCTGAGGGCTATACCTGACCCTCATACTGGGATAGAGAGGGCATTTTTTTGGGGACTCAACTACATGTTGAAAAACGACCAGGGCTATTCTGGGAAACTCCACCACAACAGAACCACCTACGTTCATTTGAGTAAGTGAGTTAGGTTTTCTGTATTTTTATTTCTTTTCATTTGGTGAGATCATACCATAATCTGTGTGTGTTTTTAAAATATTCTTAATAATCTTTGTAACATCTTTTTGTAACTAAAGCTCTGACGTATTCTTGAAATTAAACATCTAATTTTGTTTCTGGTTCTGTGATACTTATGAACCAAGGCCTCGTGTGGCCCACGCCTACCTATTTTTCTAAGTATTGCAGTGTGTGTGTGTGTGTGTGTGTGTGTGTGTGTGTGACAGGTAAAAGCGAAGACTACTTTGCATTTAAATGCTAAATCCCTCTTGCTGGTGGCAGCTAAGGTGTTTGATTAATCCCATGTGTCCAAAGTGACCCCCACGTCGCATATGGCAATTCTCAAATTGGCGTATTTGTAGAATTGGCCGGCAGCATCGTGACAATGAGATATTTAGATTTGTAGTTACAGGTAAAGCTAAAGATGCCTGCAACATCTGTAATACGTTGAAAAGTATTTGCTGTTGGCAGCGTTGATTTGCACGGCACTAGCGCAACTCCCGGATTGGCAACCGGTGGGATAGATAAATAACTTTTTACAAGAACTTGAGTGAATGGGAGTAATTCCACTTCACCAGAGTCAGAACTCGGGCTTACAAAAGACAATAGTTGGAAATTACATACCGTGAACTCTGTTCCCATATCCAAGATGACTAAGTCTAAGCATCTGACCAAAGGATGATGGCAAACCTGGCAAAATAGTGCATCAGCCTGGGCTGCTGAGACAGTAGGAGATGTATTGCGTACTGGACTGTTATGTACTGCGGGAAGTAATAGTGCCATGCTGATTTCTGATGTGGACTCAGTTATCAATGTGAGGCCTGTGCATATGGCCTAGGATAAATATTCACTGACTGATATCAAGTATGGAAAAGATATAGAGCATCATGATGGCTGCAAACCTGTGTGTGGGAAGGATGCATCGGCCTGGGCTGCTGAGGCAGTAGGAGATGTATTACGTACTGGACTGTTATGTACTGTGGTATGTGACAGTGTGACTCTGGATTCTGATGTGGACTCTGTTATCGATGTGAGGCCTGCTGTGGCTGCCTCAAATTTAGATCTTATCACCCCCGTTCCTGGAAACTGTCGGAGCTGCATGCTGGGCAAGGAGAAAGTGTTCCAGTGCATGAGAGGAGAGAGAGATAGAGCCTGTCAGTGCTGCACATCTGGTGCAGAGGGAGAGTTCAATGGCAGAAAGGAGTTCTGCAAACAGACAAGCTGAGAGAGAATGTAAACTACAAATGCACCGCGACAAGAAAGTGATTGCTCACGACACCATGAGACCAGGGAGGTCACCGTTAAACCTTGCCTGAAACAAGTCCCTAGTATGACTGACTATGAGAACTTTGACAGTACTGCAAATACCAGGCGGAGGTCGGGCACCTCTTACATCTACACTGAAGGTCCTTACCTGCATAAGTATTTACAGAGTGTGATTACATACATGAAGACATATCCACATATGGAAACCCTTATGCAGCTGGTGCAACAGTTCCATGCCGAAGGCCAAGCAGCTCTGCAACGTGAGGCCACCAGGGAGAAAAGGCAGGCTGACCAGCTGGAGCCGGCTAGGCTCAAAAGTCAGTCCGCAGGCAAAGACTCTCCTGTTAGCAAGCCCTAGTCAGAGGATTCCCCTGTGTTGCAACGGGACAGAGGCAACCAAACCAATGCCCACTGCATTTTGGAGAATCAGCTGGCTTTGAACAGTACAACAGATACCAGACTGAGGTCTGACAACTCTGCCAGTCCCAGGGAGACTGCAGAACATGAGTCGGCCATGGAGGCTGCAGTGCGGCAATCCAATACATCGCCAGAGCAACAAATTTGGGACGATGACCCAAACACTAGTTACCATGATGAGCATGGAGGAATTAACTAAATAGTGTCAGCTGCAAGGCCTTGTGTACAGTGATAATACCCCATTCTGGCAAGATCAGTGTCGCCGCGTGGAAGCAGAGCGCCGAACTTTACTGCAGCTTCGTTCAGCAGCTTAAGAAGCAACAGCCCAGCCTGCCAAGGTGCCCAAGGAGGAAAAGGTACCCCCGCAAGCTACAGTCAGTGTGGGCTATGCTATTGAGATATTGTATCGCGCGTCGCAGCGCAGCTTACCCTGCTAGGAGCAGCTGAGGGTGCGAGCAGCATACTACCACAAGACATGCAGAGTTTGCGGCTAGAGGAGGCTGATGAAAAAAGGACAGAATTATTGAGGAGACTTTATGGGAGTGTCTGCAGATTTTTGCACAGATAGGTTCGTATATACTGACCGTGGACATGTGATCTACCATTATGTTCCTGAAACTGTTATTCCTGCTATTTCTGTTTATATTGAACCTTGTGACTCTGCTCCGAACCTATGTGATACTGCTGGATCTTGCACAGAAGTGACTCTGGGTAAAAACGTAGTGCCCCGTGAACATTTTGCATTTTGTACTGTAACAGAGGCTTGTGATAGTACCAGTGATATGAACTGTGTTGCTGCAGGAACTAACCCTTCTTTTCCTCAGGTGACACCTGCTGATTGGCATCTCGTTACAAATGTATGTGATTTTAAGGATGATGCAAACCTGTGTGTTCTGGAAAATAACCAGATCAGAGTTAACTTAATAGAGTTTCTGGAGACAAGGGAAACCTCATAAAATGGTGCCTGATGCTGCAGCATTACAATTTTACTATCCCGCACAGGGAAGGTGTAGAGCATGGCAAGGCTGATAGCCTATCCTGGCAATACGCAGGTAGAGAATGGTGCCCAAATGAGGCAGTGACGTGGGTCACCACCATTGTGCGCCCTTTTTAATGGGGGAGATGTCAGGGAAATATCATAATTTCTCCTGTGATCTTACCTCAGTGTTGTGTATTGTCAATAAGTATAAATTATATGTGGCTGAGGGCCCTGACACGACGTTATAAAAGAGGATTGCATTTCTATATCAAAAGCATGTTGTCAAAGCAGATGTTGCCAAGCTCTGGACATTGAGGTCTGATAAGCCCAATTAGTTTGTTATGTCAACAGGGGGGGGGGGGGGGGGCACTGTAAACAGACCAGGGAAGTGTGACAAATGCCCCTGCCTGAAAGGAATATTCAGAATTTCTATTTCTTGACTAGCATCATAAACCTCTGGAGCTTCAACTCCATCCTTAGGAAGATGTGCCACACAGATCACAGGCCTTCTATAGATATTACAAGGAGAGTGACCTTCCACTACTGCAGTGTTTTTCAACCACTGTGCCGTGGCACACTAGTCTGCCCTGAGCAGTCTCCAGGTGTGCCGCCATAGAACATAGAAGCACAGCCAGGCCCGTCAGTTTTTTGCCACTACTGAGGCCCTGGAACGATTAAAACTGATGGTTGCAGAGCCAGTTCTAATTTTGGGCCCGGGCAGTGTTGGGCTCTTCTGGCTTTCTCAGATGTGGCTCAGATGTTACCTATGGAGCAGCTGCAACATGACATCCTAGGACACGCAACTGCACCATGCATTATCATTATATTTGAATGTGCCTTGGCAATATTTAAATCTTGTTCAGTGTGCCGCGAGTTGTAAAAGGTTGAAAATCTCTGCACTACTGGATATGAATGGTCCCAGCATAGTAAGGGTTAACCTTCCCAAGAGGTGGGGCTGATGTGCTGAGGGGCCAGGGAGCCTATAACTACGTGAATCACTGATAGATCCTTGTTCATTCTGATGGAAGTGGCTGCCAGTGCCTGAATGGATGTTTATTTTCTTGTGAAGCTTCCTCACACAGAACTTAATGCACTACATAAGAGTAATTAGGTTCTGATTTTCTTTATTCCCTTTGTGTTTATTGAGACTGCCAGTAACCCGTATATCTTTTCTTAAACTCCTTATATTCTTAGTAATCTTTTTACCCTTGTAAACCCGAAGAAATGTCTTAATTATAATAAAAATCTAATTAGTTCTGACTGCCGTGTTCTTGAACCCAAATCAAGCGAACTCCATGTTACCTATTTTTTCATGAGATATTGAGATTTGTGGTTACAGGTAACGCTAAAGACGCCTGCAACGTCCGTAATACGTTAAAAAGTCTTTGCTGATGGCAGCGTTTATTCGCACGGCACTGGTGCAACTCTCAGATTGGTGTATCCAGAGAGTGGGGCGGCTGGGGTACATGACACTAGATATAAATGTATTACAGACTTGCATCTACTTACACTCCAGGAGGCAGGCAATCTGAGTAGATGAAGGGCATGGAAGTGTAAGTATAAACTATTTAGGTAAGGTATATCTAGCAGATAATGATAGCTGATGCAAAGAAACCTGATGAAGATGATATCAGCACTATCTAGTGGCTTCAGATTGGCTGTTTCATGTTGAAATCTCCATTTGATAGTATGACACTAATGAATGACGTAATGTCACCATTATGTATCTTTGCACCAGTGCTCGCAAGAGTAATTCCATTTAAAAAGCATATCAGGGGCTGTGTCCACTTCTAATAATGTCATGCTTTCATGAACACCTTCTGTACTGTAGAACAGCACTAATGTGCTGCACACTAATTGTGTACTTCTAAAGATGGGGCCCATTATTTATACAGGTTTTGAGTGATTTTTGCCAAATTGGAGGCCAATTCTACAAATGACTATAACATGTCAGCTACAAGTGGAAGGCAGACCCCTTCTTTGCGACTCTTGGGACTCTCCCAACAGTATTATTCCATGGTGTCTGCACCCCAGCAGCATAGGGACTGATGGGTTACCATTGAAGACTCACACAAACTTCTCTGTTGCCCCATTTGGGCATAAGAAACAAATTAACTTGATTATCTGTCCATAGTTTACAAGATATGTCAGGGATATTTTCATAGCAGAGTTGGATTGACCCACAGATGTGTAGGGGGAAATTCCCAGTGGGCCCCATTGCACAAGGACCCACCATTCCTCTAGGGGTCAGTAACTTGTGTGACAAAAACACTGGAATAGTGTTTGAGGGCAGATATGTTTGTCCCAGGTTCTTGTCTTACATTTTTTTTAGAAAAAGGAAAACTTCCAGGAAAATGTTTTGTTTTGTTAGAACCTTGTCAGTCTGTTGGAAAAGCTGGATAAGGGCCCTGAGAGAGAGAGAGGGCAAGTTCCAGACAGTGGGCCCAGTTCGGGTCTTTGGCCTCACAGAGGGCTAATCAGGGCTTTCAGCTGTGCAAGAGTGTTATAGGGCTGCTAGCCTGATCAGTGTGTGCAGACTGCCTGGGGAGAAACTGCAAAACCTCTGTGGGAGAAACATGCTTACTTATACAAGTGAGCCATACAGTATTTACTGGAAAACTCTGTGTTTTATTTAGAGACAATCAGGAACGTCTTGTGTATAGTTAGCGCCGGACAGGCAAGTTATTTTCTTTTGATGTTTATTTTATTTTCTGCTTAATAAAACTGATTGCGGCCAGTTGCACCACAAACTGGACTTGTATAATTTCTCAGCTGCTGCTTGCTGCCATCTACCCCAGGAGATGGCACCCTGTTCCCTTACAGTGTTACACTTGGTGTAACTTGCAATGGAAACTACTCCACAATTAGCCATCCTGCCAAGCAAAATGTGTGGTCCTGAAACACTCCCATCCCCTCTTTTTTGCATGTACCCTCTAATGATTGGCTATGTCTCTCTGCGGTGGCTGGCTGCGCCCCCTGTAGTGGCTGGTCACACCCCTTAAGCTTGGGCCCCTTCCACCAAATTCCCTGGTGGCCTCTTCATGCCACAGTCCTACACTGTTCATAGCACTTGTCATAGTGATAACTTGTTGACTTTTATGTCAACCACTGATGTGAGTTCAGTTTCTGGTGAATTCCTAGTGGGTACAGAGCAAATAAACACATAGACCAGTCACATACAGTGTATTTTGGACAAGAGTAAACAATGCTGGTATATTGGCTTTTAATCTAATATCTATATAAATAACACACAGCCTTAATCAGCTTCCCAACATATTCTTTAAGGAGTAAATCATTGCTTATTTGCCATTCTCTCAGAGTGTTAATTAAATTAACCTATTTCTCCATGCAAAATAAGAAACACAAATAATTAAAAGTGAATAAATGTTTTAGCACTTTTCAGATGTTGTAAAAGGCAGTTTGAGAAATGACTCCCTTGGGCGCCTCTGAGTTTACTGCTCTTAGATTTATTTCTTCCTAGGAGATGCATTCATATATTTAACTTATTAAGATAAATGCACTATATAATGTGTAATAGGTTTGTAGTGAGTCCCGTGTGTATTACAAAATAAATTGTATCATTGCATTTTAATGTTTTCATACAATGATATACAATTCCAGTGCTAAATGCAAAGTGGATTTTTTTTCTTTGAATTTGTAAAACTGTATTATTGATAATCATATGCACCCCCCAATTAGTCGCTGGCTTTGGAAGTTTTGGGAGTTTCCCGTTTGTTGTATACACAGAGGATGCAACAATGAGTCAAATACTATATACTAGGGAAGCCAATCCCGGGCCATTTTTTCAATCTCGGGTATCGGGATTGAAAAATGGCCAATCCCGGGATTCCCGGGATACCCGGGATTGGCTTTTTCCTAGGTGGTCACCCCCTCGCCCCACCCCGCCCATCCCGCACATATAACTCACCATATACCGGGGGCGGGCGGGAGGGGAACATCTTCTGAACGCAGCTGGCGGCTCCTACCAGCAGCTGACAGCGCAGCGTGACCTCTCACGCTGCGCTGGGGACCCGGATGCAGGAAGCCGGGCAGCGTTTGAGTGTCCTGTGGACGCTCAACGCTGATCCCTCAATCCCCGGGATTGGAGCTTCCAATCCCGGGATTGAATCCCGGCCATTTTTGGGCCTAAATCCCGGGATCCCGCCGATCCCGATCCCGGGATTGGCCACCATACTATATACAGGTTGAGAATCACTATATACAGGTTGAGTATCCCTTATCCATGGTTGCCTACCTTGCTGCATCCTCCTCCGAGAGGAGGCAGCGTGGCAGGCTTAATGGGGGCATGGTTGGTGGTGAGGTGGGCTGCCCGGGGGCATGGCCAGCATGGGAGGTGGGCAGTCTGGGCCCCGTCCACCGCTATACAGTGCCGAGAAAACAGGCACTGTAGAGCGGATGCAATTCAGCGTGAATCGCGTCATCGGGTTCACTATGGTATGCCGGCGGTCGGGCTCCCGGCGACCAGCATACCGGCGCTGGGAGCCGGCCGCTGGCTTACCGACAGTGTGGCGAGCGCAAATGAGCCCCTTCGGGCTCGCCACGCTACGCACGCCACGCTATTTTATTCTCCATCCAGGGGGGTCGTGGACCCCACGAGGGAGAATAAGTGTCGGCATGCCGGCTGTCGGGATCCTGGCGCCGGTATACTGTGCGCCGGGATCCCGTCAGTCGGCATACTGAAGACCACCCGCGTCATCGTATCCCCTCGGACTGCCCACTTCTCCTCTGCTGTGGGCGGCCAAGGATGGGGTGCAGGGGCTACCAGGGAAAGCGGGAGACTTGCCCACCTTTCCAGGGGGACGGGAGGGCCACACGATTTTCAGAAGCTTTCCAGCCATGATCCAAAATCTCCAAACTGAGATAGTGACACCTTTGTTTTCTGATTGCTCAATGAACACAAACTATGTTTCATGCACAAAATGATTAAGCATATTCTATAAAATTACCTGTATTTGAAATACTAATTCATTTTGTGTTTATACTTGGGTCCCATTTCCCAAGATATCTCATTATGGTACGTAAATATTCCGAAATACAGAAAAATCCAAAATACTTCTGGTCCCAAGCATTTTAGATATGGGTGACTCAAACTGCAGTAAAACCTTGGCCCTCATTCCGAGTTGATCGGTCGCAAGGCGAATTTAGCAGAGTTACACACGCTAAGCCGCCGCCTACTGGGAGTGTATCTTAGCATCTTAAAATTGCGACCGATGTATTCGCAATATTGCGATCACAAACTACTTAGCAGTTTTAGAGTAGCTCCACACTTACTCTGCCTGTGCGATCAGTTCAGTGCTTGTCGTTCCTGGTTTGACGTCACAAACACACCCAGCGTTCACCCAACCACTCCCCCGTTTCTCCGGCCACTCCTGCGTTTTTTCCGGAAACGGTAGCGTTTTCAGCCACACGCCCATAAAACGCCGTGTTTCCGCCCAGTAACACCCATTTCCTGTCAATCACATTACGATCGCCGGAGCGAGGAAAAAGCCGTGAGTAAAAATACTATCTTCATAGCAAAGATACTTGGCGCAGTCGCAGTGCGAATATTGCGCATGCGCACTAAGCGGAATTTCACTGCGATGCGATGAAAAATACCGAGCGAACGACTCGGAATGAGGGCCCTTGTTTTAGTGGGACGCTGCCTTAGTGTTAGGGATGGAAGTCAAAGATCGATCTTGTTTTAAAATATAAAATTGTATTTTTCCCCTGTTCGATATGTTTTAGTTCTGCTTCACACAATATATCCTGGGAATTGATTCAGCTATTAAGATACAGTATATAGTTACCAACACCCAGCTACTTTTCCCATCCCATCTCTCTCTTCTGCACCTGTCTTAGCAGCAAGCTCAGGTAGCTCTAATATGTAATTTGACAGTTAGGAGCTGACTGGCTGGTGCGTTATCAACTTCCACTTATCACTGTTTTATCACTTCTCCAGGCTTAATACATCTGCCCCCCTAGTGAGGACTTCAACTGTCCATGTACAGTATCGTATCTGTTAGAATCTGTGGGCAGGGCGCATGCTCAGAAGTGCAGAAATCGGCAAATAGAGATTTCTGCACTTCTGCTGGGCTAGCTGAATTAGCGCCTTATGACCCATACATATGGGCGATTTTTACCTATTTTCTAAGCGATCTGACTAGATTGCTTAGAAATTAAGCACAAATTGCTCCGTGTATGTGTATGCCCCATATTGCCGGCTCAGATCATTCAAGCATGCAGGCAAGATTATTTAGTTAGATCGCCTAGCATGTGTATACAGAACACTGGTTAGCACAGATCGCTCAGCACACATCGCTGTGTGTATAGCTGTGTGTAGCAAAGTGTGCTGAGCGATCTGTGCTAACCTACATCGCTTAGCACACAGGCACAAGTCGCCCCGTGTGTACCTCGCATAAGTTCATAACAGTCTCTTGTTATTTTGTGAAAATCATTATTATTTTTGTTATTTTCTTCTATATCTTACATATGCAGATCCCATATCCATTCACAATATACTGTAGATAAAGGACCCTTGATTGGCAATCCCTGCTTGGGCTAGGCTTTCTAGTGCTGCAGCAAATAAACATAATTGGCTATAGCTGGGCCCAGGTGACCAATAGTGACCTCTACTGGTGAGAATCTGTACAAAATTATAATACAGAGACTCTAGAAAGGGTTGACGTCCAGGGTATCCGTTTGGATGGTCGACCACTATTGGTCGACATTGACATGGCTGACATGGGCACATGGTCGACACATGAAAATGGTCGACACATGAAAAAGTCGACATTAGTTTAAAAAAATAAATATTTTGTGGAACTTTTCCATACTTTACGATCCACGCGGACTACGATTGGGAACAGTAATCTGTGCCGAGCGCAGCAGTAGCGGAGCGAGGCACCTTGTCCAAAGCATGGCGAGTGAACCAAGCCATGCGAGGGGACGCGGTACACTAATTGGTGTTCCCCGTCACGTTACGCAGAAAACAACACCCAAAAAAGTAAAAAAACTCATGTCGACCTTTTCATGTGTCAACCTTTCACGTGTCGACCATTTTCATGTGTCGACCATTTGTCCATGTCGACCATGCCAATGTCAACCAATAGTGGTCAACCTAATGACTGTCGACCATAACATGGTCGACCATTCATACCGGAACCGACGTCCAGTACTTGTATGTAATGCCATAGTACTGTTTTATAAGCAAGTATGAGATCTATGTAATAATAATAATAATATTAATAACAATAATAATTAATAATAATATCTCCCTTGGTTGTGCTCAGTTGCTACAAGTATTTCTTTTCACATTATTCTTAAGTTTAACTCTTTATTTTCATATTAATCTTTTATAAGGTTTTGGGCTAGAGGATGACAATTATGGGGTGGACCAAAGTGCATAATGCGTCTCATGCAAAATTGGTCACACTGCTTGTACTTACAGCTTGCACCAGTAGCTACAGATATCTAACACTTGCTGCTGACTGTAATATGAAAGGCATCATTGGGGTGTTCAAACACAAGTGCATTAGAATAAGGATGGGCAGAAGTAAGTTAGGTACGTCCATTTGATATGTGCTTTATTATTCGTTACTTATGTAAGAGGTGCGGCTGCGTGTGGTGGTGCCTGCTGCCGTGCAGGTGTAGAGTCGGTACTCACCAGGCGCCGCTCTCTCTCACCTTCAGGTACCGGAACCTTCAACGGACCTGGCAATCTTCAATCGGATCCGGACACGGCGATTCCCTCTCGGAGCTGACCAACGACCGAGCTGAGGAGAGAATAGGTTACCTCAAGGGTGGTATCAACCCTTCTTCCACCGGAAAAGGGGAGGGTGAAAGGTCATCACAGGCACAAAGCCTCAGCCACCCAGAATTCACACACTCGCACTCACGCGCGTAGTGCGATGAAGGGGATTCTCACGTCCGTGAGCAATCCCTATTCCGGCGCTCGGGGACAGACAAAGGGACAAACGTACACGGATGCTACTCACCATCTCAAGTCTTGCACTCCGATCTTCTCCACTTACAGGTCCCTGTAAGGAGGCAAACAAACAAACAGCCGTGCAGGGCCTAGAACTACCCTAGTGTGCGTCCGCTACACTAGCTACATAAACAGAGCCCTCAAACTAGCTCGTGTGAGTGGTGCAACACAACTATGCACAAACTAAAACAAACAGACACTTTGCCCTGCACGGTAACAACATACATCACAATATCGGAATACAAGATCACACGGTGCTGTCCCTTTAATTCCTACCTGCCGCTAGAAGGGGGTGGACGCCGCACAGCCTACCCACCTCCTGTACCCTCCGGGGGCTCAGGTCAAGCAGACCTGCCTACCTGATCACCTCAGGGTGGCCTGGACCTAGTGCCCAGTGCCACCTTTATTCACCTCGGGGGAACACTTCTTCACTGGGCCTAGCGCCCCCTGACTGCGCACAGGCCGGTGGCCTGACTTCACCCACGGGCCTAGCGCCCGCCTAACTCGTCACTCGTGGGTGACCTGGGCCTGGCGCCCAGGGTCACCTTATATTACCCTACTTGGCCAAAGTACACTAGGGCCTAATGCCCTCTAATGTCCCCACAGGCCTATTGCCTGGATTGCCCCCGGGCCTAGTGCCCGCCTACTGCGCCGCTTAGGTGGCTTGGGCCTAACGCCCAAACCACCGACTGGGTATGTTGCCCCTTTTCACCGGGCCACGGGCCGGGGGGAAACCCCGACTACGCGCAGCCTCGGTCCCAGAGGAGCCGATCAAATATACCCACGGGCCGGGAGGGCCCGACTGAATGCCCACAGGCCGGAAGGGCCTGACTGTGCCCACGGGCCTAATGCCCGAACACCCGGTGGTCTAGGGAGGAAAAGGGAGGGGGTGAAAGTTGCCTCACTGAGGCCTCACCTGATCCGTGGGGTCTCCGGCACTCTCTTCTGCCGCTGACCCGTCCTGGCCAGCGGCGCCGCCGTCTCTCCTCCGCGTCCAGCCGCCACTGAACATCTTCCTCCTGCAGGCTGACGGCTTCCGGCCTCTTCAGCGACCACCGGAGCTCTTCTCCCCACGGTCGCCGTCTTCCTCGTCCACGCCGCCTCCGCTCCCCGTCCGGCTCTTCTGCGCTCTTCCGCGCGCTTCTTCTCTTCGGCTCCTGCCCGGCGTCTGACGTCAGACGCCGGGGGTGGGGCCTATGATGCGGCGAGCGCCGATTGGCTCGCCGCGCCCGTCTCTGATTGGCCGCCGCTCCGGGAGCCGCGATTGGCTCCCGGAGAGCGCCAATATTTGAATCTATCCGCAGCCTCCGGTCCGGTGCAGGGAAAAGGGTAATCCCTGCACTGGACACCTGCCGCCGCCACGCACCCAGCGCTGGGGACAGACAAGCTGCCCCAGCGCTGTCCCCAGCCAGGGACAGCACCACTGATGTGCCCACAGGGCACATCTCTACATTTATATCATAGAAATATGTTCCCCACCAAACATAGGGGGTAATTCAGAGTTGATCGCAGCCGCCACGACCCGCTCCCCCAATGGTCCGGACCCGCCTCCGTCGTTCAGACCGCGCTCCGCTAATAGCGTTCTAATGCCGTTGGCACGCCGTTGGCACGCCCCTGCCCGCCCCGTGACCTCCTCTGCCTGTCGATCAAATCACATTGTGTGATAATGTTATCACATTGATTTTACCTACAATTACCTACAATAAATAAAAACTCTCGCATAGAGATTTCTACACTGCTGTAGAAATCTACACTGCAATGAAATCAGGCAGAGGTGATCGCGGCCAGTGAGACGCTGATAGCATTTCACTGGGCTCCCGGGGTGCGCACGTGCAGTGCGGCCGCTGTGCGTGCGCACTCCACACAGTAATTCAGACTGCGATTGCTGCAGCGATCCAGTCTGAATTACCCCCACAAAATCTGTAACTACCATTTTCGAGTTGATGATTGATGCATATTTTCTCCAGACACATAAATCAGAATATGACCAGTCAGCTTATAGTAAGCTCAACTGTCATTCTACTCTGTATGCCCAGCCATTCAATTAATATTTTTAGCTATGTTTTATATATATATATATATATATATATATATATATATAGGTTTCAGGAATTAGGCATTTACTGATGAGAGATGAGAGGAGGTAACAATCTTTTCACAGAGATTGGGTGGAATTCATATGTTTGAAAAGTCGGCTGGGTGTCTGTTTTTTCTTGTCTATTAGATAGCAAAAAACAGACTCCCAACTGACTTTTCAGACATTTGAATCCCCCCCTTAGAGTCTGTCCTTTATACAATAAATAGATCACAATAAAGCAAGTAAAGGTAAGACTAATACTGTCCTTAATTGAAGGGTGAAGATAGTTGCTTCTTTTTTCTTTGGTTTTCTTTCCACATGACCAATGGGGGGGGAGGGGGGGGGGGGGGAAATAGCGCAAATTCACGTAGCACAGTAATGTTAAAATACTATTAAAAATCCCCTTTGTGATTTATAATACTCTCAGATGTGTCTATAAATATTCTTATACCATATAACAAAGAGAAGATAATTTCTCATACAGCATGCAAGGGTTTACAATCCACTAATGTAGGCAAAGCACCTTATATACAATCACGTGACCTCCTTTTAGTTTAGCTATTACAAAGACAATGCTTGTTCTCATGAAATGTCAGTGACTGACAGTTACTGACTGACAGTCAGTCCTGTCTCGCAAATTCAGACTTGCAAATAGACTTCTCCGTATGACATATTTAAAGAGACATGGAAAAAAAATTAATACACTCATATAGCGTAATACTAGGGTGGTCTTCAGTATGCCGACTGACGGGATCCCGGCGCACAGTATACCGGCGCCGGGATCCCGACAGCCGGCATACCGACACTTATTCTCCCTCGTGGGGGTCCACAAAACCCCCTGGAGGGAGAATAAAATAGTGTGGCGCACGTAGCGCGCCACCATGCCCGTAGCGTGGCGAGCACAGCGAGCCCGCAAGGGGCTCATTTGCGCTCGCCACACTGTCGGTAAGCCGGCGGTCGGGCTCCCGGCGCCGGTATGCTGGTCGCCGGGAGCCCGACCGCCGGCATATCGTAGTAAACCCTAATACTGGTATACAAGTTTAATTGAACACTTACAAACAAAAGGAATTTCCAGCGAATAAGATATACAATAGATAAAAATGACAGCAGTTAGATATGTACTGTATAGGCCTCAAAACCTCCAAACAGTAGTCCTAAACCTCTAAACTATATCATCATATCTTAGAATGTAAACTAAAACTAGTAGAATTAATGATGGTCATACAATCCACAGATAAGAACTAGAGAGACAGAAAAATCCATAATCTTAGTTATAGCCAATCACTGATCACTGATTACTAAGGTGCGGCCGCTGCTGGGATTTAGAAACCCCTCCATATCTCTTCACCAGAATGGAGGGCATTATGATGTCACGCCGTGTGACATCATCATACTCGCCATTCATGAGGCACGCACAGCGCGGTGAGAGAAAGGTGCCACTAAGGCATCCCTTGACTTCCGTGTTCTTCAGTCAGCCCCTGTACTCTAGGCACTGTGGGATGGCAGACTGTTTAAATTTGTAATTGTATGCGGATTGGGCCCCAGGCCAGCGGGAGACTTAACGGTGTCAGTCTGACTGCTGCTGCTGCTGCTGTGACTGACATCTTTGCAGGGCATATGTATCAAAGCTTGGAGAAAGATAAATGGGTAAATGTATTCATTTTAATTTTGATAATTGCACTGGCTATAAATGCTGGTGCTTCTCTTTGAATAAATTGCATTCAGTATAAAATTTCAATAAAATATGGTATATTTACTAAGCTATGGATTTTCAATACCCATGATTTTTGCCTGCCATATTCAAAAGGACTTCTAGTGGAACATTAATTCCTCAAATAATTTGAACAACACTGAACGTCACTAAGACTTTATACAAGCTCCGTATCTGCCACGGTAAGCCCCTGCATGCATACTAAAACAATTAATGAGCTGCTAATTTAATTCTGCAGTATTCATTGTTTAACAGTAGAATGCTAGATCGATCCTATTCAGTGACTGGTGTCCACTAATTAATGCAATTATATTCACGCCTTAGTAAGATTTGCTTTCTCTGAGATATTTGTGCTCTAACTTATGATTATGGTCTGATACAGAATTATTACAGCTAGTCTCTGCTGAAAATCCCGGCTTTTACCAGACATTTCAGTGCCAGGTAGTTTTGCCGGTCCCTGCCTGACCCTCCTTTCACACAGACAAGCAAATTACCGGGTCAAGAATTTCTACAAGGTAATTTGCGGATCAAGGGGGTCATTCCGAGATGATCGTAGCTGTGCTAAATTTAGCACAGCTACGATCATTCACAGTGACATGCGGGGGAACGCCCAGCACAGGGCTATCCTGCCCCGCATGTCAGTGCCCCCCCCCCCCCCCTGCAGAAGTGCACAGACATTGCACAGCAGCGATGCCTTTGCACTTCAAGAGTAGCTTCCGACCAGCGCAGCTTTAGCGTGCTGGCCGGGAGCTACTCATTGCTCCCCGGCCCGTAGCGGCTGCGTGTGATGTCTCACCAGCCGCTGCGGCCCGCACCCCGTTCGGTCCGGCCACACCTGCGTTTGAAGCTTTGCAAGGTTGGGTGAGAGTCTAATGGAGCGGGGGAGCGCGTTCCACTGAAGGGGTGCAGCACGGGCAAAATCCTGAACTCATGCATGGGAAGCAGCGACCAAGGCAGAGGAGAGGCGACGGTCATCAGCCGACCGCAGTGGGCGGGAGAGAGTATGAAGGGAGAGGAGGTTGGAGATGTAGGGAGCAGTGGAATAAGAGATGGCCTTGTATGTGAGGGTGAGGAGTATGAAGAGGATTCTGTAGGGGAATGGGAGCCAGTTTAGATTATGTCGAAGGGGAGTGGCAGAAGTGGAGCGGTGGGAGAGGAAGATGAGCCTAGCTGCGGAGTTGAGGACAGATTGGAGGGGAGCGAGGTGGGAGCAAGTGAGGCCAGTGAGGAGAACATTGCAGTAGTCGAGTCGTGAGATGACCAGTGAGTGGATGATAAGTTTAGTTGCACTCTGGGAGAGAAATGGCCTGATGCGAGCAATGTTGCGGAACCGACAAAATTGTGCCAGAGCTTGGATGTAGGGTGCAAAGGAGAGGGAGGAGTCAAGAGTGACGCCCAGGCAGCGGAGTTGGGGAACGGGGGAGATGATAGTGTAGTCAACAGTGATAGAGATATTTGTAGGGGGTGTTGCTCTGGCTGAGGGAAAGATAATGAGTTCAGTTTTGTTCATGTTGAGCTTCAGAGAGCGCTCAGACATCCAGGAGGAGATGGCAGAGAGGCAGCTGGAGACCTGAGAGAGGACAGAGGGGGACAGATCAGGAGAGGAGAGGTAGAGTTGTGTGTCATCAGCATAGAGGTGGTATTGAAGGCCAAAGTAGTTAATGAGAGCACCCAGGGAAGAGGTATACAAGGAAAACAGAAGGGGGCCTAGGACAGAACCCTGAGGGACACCAACAGGAAGGATGGAAGGGTGTGAGGTGGTACTGGAGGCAGACACAGAGAAGGACCGGTTAGTGAGGTATGAGGTAAACCAGTCAAGGATGGTGCCAGAGAGGCTAACGTTTTGGAGTGTGCGGAGGAGGAGAGGTTGATCCATGGTGTCAAAGGCAGCATAGAGGTCCAGAAGGATGAGCAAGGAGAAGTGGACCTTGCAGTTGGCCGAAAGCAGGTCATTGGTGACTTTCACCAGGGCAGTCTCGGTGGAGTGGAGTGGGCGAAAGCCGGAAGGATGGAGTGGTCAGAGAGGTAGCTTGTGAGACGGCTGTAGACCAGTCATTCAAGTAGTTTGGAGGCGAAAGGGAGAAGAGAGATGGGGTGGTAGCTAGTGAGTGATGAAGGGACGAGGTTGGTTTTTTTGAGAATAGGGGACACCAGAGCATGTTTGAATGGTGAGGGAAAGATGCCAGTAGAGAGCGATAGGTTAAAGAGGTGAGCAAGGTGGGAGCAGGCAGTTGGGGGGAGGGAGCGGAGAAGACGGGAGGGGAGGGGGTCCAAGGGGCAGGTTGAGGAGTGAGAGGATAAGATGAGGGAGTGGACTTCCTTGTCTGAGGTGGGACGGAAGCAGGACACGTTGTGATAGATGGAGGGGAGGGATGGTGGGGGCAAGGGGGCAGCAGAGGGGTGACGGAAGGAGATGTAATTTTGAATATCCTCAAATTTGGAGATGAAGAAGGAGTAAAGTGTTTGGAAAAAGGATTGCTTGGCAAGAGAAAGAGCAGAGCTATAGGAGGAGAGGATGAACTTGAAATGGAGGAAGTCTGCCAGAGAGTGGGATCTCCTCCAGGAGCGTTCTGCAGAGCATGAACATTTTTGTAGGAATCGTGTAAGTTTGCTGTGCCAGGGTTGGGGTTTGGAGCGGCGGAGGGGGACAGAGGAGAGGGGAGCCACAGAGTCGAGGGCAGTGGTAAGGGAAGAGTTATAGAAGGAGGCTGCCTGGTTGGGACAAGTCATAGTGGAAAGAGTTGAGAGGAAGGTCTCGAGGGAGGACAGGATAGGTGGGTTGAGAGACCCGAGATTGCGTCTGGTGATGGTGGGTCTGGGCGTGGAGAGGGTGAAAGAAAGCAGATGGTGGTCAGAGAGAGGGAAGGAAGAGTTAGAGAAATCAGAGAGATCACATCGGTGGGTGAAGACAAGGTCGAGGGAGCGGCCGAGATTGTGAGTAGGGGTGGAGGACCATTGAGAAAGTCCAAAGAGGTGGAAAGGGCAAGAAGGTTAGAGGAAGCTGCATTAGTGATGTCGATAGGGATGTTAAAGTCACCGAGGATGACAGAGGGGAGGTCGGAAGATAGAAAGTGGGGAAGCCAGGCAGCAAAGTTGTCAAGGAAAGGTGAACAGCAGCCAGGGGGGTAGTAGATCACTGCCACATGGAGGTGAATGGGGTAGAAAAGGCGGATAGTGTGGACCTCAAAGGTGGAGAAGGTGAGGGAGGGCTCAGGTGGGATGACACGAAAGTTGCAGTATGGGGAGAGAAGGATTCCCACGCCTCCACCCTGGCGGCCATCTGGTCTGACCGTGTGGGTGAAGGAGAGGCCTCCGTAGGAGAGGGCAGCAGGGGAGGTGGTGTCAGAGGAGGAGAGCCAGGTTTCAGTGATGGCGAGAAGGTTAAAAGAGTGGGAGATGAAGAGGTCATGGATAGTTGGCAACTTGTTGCAGATTGACCTAGCATTCCAGGGTGCACAGGAGAAGGGAAGGGACAGGGGAAATGGGGATGGTATCCGTTCACATGGTCGACCATGTTATGGTCGACAGTCATTAGGTCGACCACTATTGGTCGACATTGACATGGTCGACATGGACAAATGGTCGACACATGAAAATGGTCGACACATGAAAAGGTCGACATGAGTTTTTTTACTTTTTTTTCTTTTGGGGAACTTTTCCATACTGTACGATCCACGTGGACTACGATTGGAACGGTAATCTGTGCCGAGCGAAGCGGTAGCGGAGCGAAGGCACCATGCCCGAAGCATGGTGAGCGAAGCGAGCCATGCGAGGGGACGCGGTGCACTAATTGGGGTTCCCAGTCACTTTACGCAAAAAACGACACCAAAAAAAGTCAAAAAAACGTATGTCGACCTTTTCATGTGTCGACCATTTTCATGTGTCGACCATTTTCATGTGTCGACCATGTGTCCATGTCGACCATGTCAATGTCGACCAATAGTAGTCGACCTAATGACTGTCGACCATAACATGGTCGACCATTTATACCGGAACCGATGGGGATCAGGTTGGTTGGGTTCTGAATGCATGTGGGTAGTCTGGAAATTTGGGTGGGGGGTGACCTAGCAGAGAGGATTGGTATGGGACAGGATCAAGGAGACATAATTCCAGTACAGTAATGTTGTTCAGAGGAATAATATAGAATGGAGTGAGTGTAATATAGAAAGAACAATGAGAAGGGGGTGTAGTAAAAGCAGAGACAGTGAAACGGTTTGTTGGTAAATAATGGAAGGAACGGAAAGGCTGAGAATGTTACACAGTGGTTGTAGAGAGTATAAATGAGGTGCAGAAAGCAATGTGCGAGAGCAGTATGGCTGTTACTTAATCAGACAGGGACGTCAGTGTCCAGGCTGTGTGGACTGCAGGCGTTGGTGGTACTGGATTAGGTTACTCTCTGTAGGCTGTTGATTGCAGGTGTGGAAGGTAGTCTGCTGTCCTTCTGTTCCTCTCCTGTTCATCTTCGATTATCTCCAAAGGTCATATCTTCATACTTAACACTAACATGCTTTACAGCTAAGATGCTATGCAGCCAGAGGCTTGCAGACAAATAAGTACTGATTAAATATAAATGCACACATTGATAAAGGCCTGATTTATTTGTTTATTTATTAGCAGTTTCTTATATAGCGCAGCATATTCCGTTGCGCTTTACAATTAGAACAACAGTTATAGAACAAAGCAGGGCAAAGACAGACATAGCGGTAGGAAGGCCCTGCTCGCAAGCTTACAATCTATAGGGAAATAGGTCTTGATATACAAGGATAGATGCAACCTGTTACATAATGTTTCCCCAGATTGCTAGGTTCTTAGTGGGTTGTATGATATGATCACCCAGCAATGTTGGAAGACAAAATGTGAGGTTATGGGGACTGTGCAGAGGGAATGTAACTGGATAGGGAAGCATTGAAGGTTATGTGTGTGGGTCAGGAATTTGGTAGGCTTGTCTGAAGAGATGAGTTTTCAGGGAACGTTTAAAGGTTTGGAGACTAGTGGAGAGTCTTATTGTGCGTGGGAGGGCATTCCACAGAGTGGGTGAAGCCCGGGTAAAGTCCTGTAATTTTGAGTGGGAACAGGTAATACATCTGGATGAGAGACGCAGATCTTGTGCAGAGCGGAGGGGTCTGGTAGGGAGATATTTTGAGATGAGTGAGGAGATGTATGATGGTGCAGTTTGGGTAATAGCCTTGTATGTAAGTTACTAACAACACCCACCCTCTGAGACCCCACCCACAACAAAAGGTAAGCTATAGGTGTGAATAACAACAGAGCAGTACATCCCCCACTAGTACACAGTGAATTCCTACTATAGTAGTGGCTAGGAATAACTAACTATAAACAAAGTAGCAGTTTACCTATCCCAATTCAAAAAAGCATGATAGTTGCAGGAATGAGATTCATGTAGGAGATTCATGTAGGAGTGAGATAATGTAGCAATTTACCTATCCCAATTCAAAAAACCATGATAGTTGCAGGAATGAGATTCATGTAGGAGTGAGATAAAGTAGCAGTTTACCTGAGGAAGACAAGAGAAGATAGGGGGTCACATCAGCTGAGGCATCTCCGATTATCTCCAAAGGTCATATCTTCATACTTAACACTAACATGCTTTACAGCTAAGATGCTATGCAGCCAGAGACTTGCAGCCAAATAAGTAGTTTTAGGCCTAAAGGTTGCACCGAGGTAGCTGTATGACTTTACTAAGCAACACAAGTGTGCGGTACAAACACCTGGCCCATCTAGGAGTGGTACTGCAGTGGCAGACAGGATGACACTTTTAAAAACTAGGCCCCAAACAGCTCATCATGCAAAGAAGAAAAAGAGGTGCAATGAGGTAGCTGGATTACTAAGCTAAGCGACACAAGTGTGCGGCACAAACACCTGGCCCATCTAGGAGTGGCACTGCAGTGGCAGACAGGATGGCACTTTTAAAAACTAGGCCCCAAACAGCTCATCATGCAAAGAAGAAAAAGAGGTGCAATGAGGTAGCTGGATGACTAAGCTTTGTGACACAAGCGTGGGGCACAAATACCTGGCCAATCTAGGAGTGGCTGAATGTCGAAAGTGGCCCGCAATGTTTTTGCCCACCGACAGCATCTCCTGCACGCCCGTCAAATAATTCTGCACCACCAAATTAATTGTATGTGCAAAACATGGGACGTGCTGGAATTTGCCCAGATGTAATGCACGCACAATATTGGTGGACTTATACGGCAGTACCCCTGGACTTATACGGCAGTACCCCTGGACTTATACGGCAGTACCCCTGGACTTATACGGCAGTACCACTGGACTTATACGGCAGTACCACTGGACTTATACGGCAGTACCCCTGGACTTATACGGCAGTACCACTGGACGTATACGGTAGCGCCACTGTACTCATATGGCAGTGCCACTGGACTTATACAGCAGTACCACTGGACTTATATGGCAGTACCACTGGACTTATACGGCAGTACCACTGGACTGGACTTATACGGCAGTACCACTGGACTTATACGGCAGTACCCCTGGACTTATACGGCAGTACCACTGGACTGGACTTATACAGCAGTACCCTTGGACTTAAACGGCAGTACCACTGGACTTATACGGCAGTATCCCTGGACTTATACGTTAGTACCCCTGGACTTATACGGCAGTACCCCTGGACTTATTCGGTAGTTCCCCTGGACATATACGGCAGTACCACTGGACTTATACGGCAGTACCCCTGGACTTATATGGCAGCACCACTAGACTGGACTTATACAGCAGCAGCACTGGATTTATGGCAGCACAGGACACCACCACTGGACTGATGCAGCATAACACAGCACCACTGGACTGGACTTATACAGCAGCAACACTTGACTTATGGCAGCACAGGACACCACCACTGTACTTATGGCAGCACAGGACACCACCACTGGACTTATGGCAGCAGAGGACACCACCACTGGACTGATGCAGCACAACACAGCACCACTGCACTGGACTGGACTTATACAGCAGCACTGGACTTATGGCAGCACAGGATACCACCACTGTGACTGGACTGATGCAACACAAGACACCACCACTGGACTGATGCAGCACAAGACAGCACTGAAATGACACATAAGAGCAGGTCGCCAGCCTTTGTGCCACACCACTTTCCCGTACAGACACTGAGGAGACACGTCCTCTCGCTACACTCTCCAATTCCGGAGTGAAAATGGCGGTGACGTGCGGCTCCTTATATGGCATCCAAAACCAGCGAGAATCCGATAGCGGGATGATGACATTTTGCCTCGTTCTGGTTTCCGAGCCTGGCGGGAAGTCCCGAGCCTGGCAGGAAGTCCCGAGCCGGTCTCTGATCCGGGCTTGGGATGTGATGTTCGGTAGGGTTCGGATCTCAGGGATCCAAAGCCGCTCATCCCTAATTGTAAGTGATTTCCTCTTTAAAAAAACGTCAGAGTTCGGCCTGCATCCCGCACATCTGCCGAACTTGGGCGCCATTACATCCCTCCCATTGAGTTTTAGTCACAACAAGGGGGGTAATTCCAAGTTGATCGCAGCAGGAAATTTTTTTAGCAGTTGGGCAAAACCATGTGCAGTGCAGGGGGAACAGATATAACATGTGCAGAGAGAGATAGATTTGGGTGTGGTGAGTTCAATCTGCAATCTAAATTGCAGTGTAAAAATAAAGCAGCCAGTATTTACCCTGCACAGAAAGAAAATAACCCACTCAAATCTAACTCTCTCTGCAAATGTTATATCTGACCACCTGCAGTGCACATGGTTTTGCCCAACTGCTAAAAAATTTCCTGCTGCGATCAACTTGGAATTACCCCCAAGATGCAGCTAGGACACACCAGGAGACTGTGCTGATTCATTTGATATTCAACACTTGTATATCTATGTGCGACTGAGTCTCTGAATCTGTATACGAAGTGCTGCAAAGTTCCGTTGTGCTCTGTATATTGACTCAGTCACACCATACCTCCCAACATTGATAACGGTGGAGGGACAGTAACGTGCTCCGAAGGGGGCGTGGCCTATCGATAAGGGGGCGTGGCTTCACTGCAAGTGCCTCGATCGCCAGCCACGCCCCCGTTTTCATCATTATGGGGGCATGAACAGCGCTGTGAGAGCTGCTGGCCATGCCCCCTGTCCCTCTCTGCCAGGAATAGACGCTGTGCGCATGCGCACAGCATCTATTCACCGCTGCTCTCCTCAGAGCAGCGAGTGACGGGGGGGGATCTCCCAACTGCCCCCCCACCCGCGGGACACTGCGACCCACGGGTGGGACAGCGGGACAGACCGTGAAAAACGGGACTGTCCAGCCAAAATCGGGACAGTTTGGAGGTATGGTCACACCCAATATACACGTGTGATATGCTGTATCAAATTAATGAGCACAGTCTCCTGGTGCGTCCTTGTCGTATCGTATTGTGACCAAGATGCATTTTGTGCAAAAAAAGACACCCAACGCTAGCAGAGATGCACAGGCCCTGACCCTGTCGAACACAAATTAGATTGCAATTTCCTTGCAAATCAGTCTTAGTATATACGAAGGAACCCTTTAATTGATCAATCAATTCTGGAGTTGATGGAAGTTAATCTTTATTTTTAACAGTGATTTATTTTATTCAGTCTTCTATAGTCTGTACAAGAGCGAAGTCTGTCTGGTTTTTTATTTATAATGAATAGACATGTTTCTAGTAGAGTATTAGGTATTAACCCCATTAGTCTCAGTACTTTCACGTTATTTCATGTTATTGTGGTGGTCATTCCGAGTTGTTCGCTCGGTAATTTTCTTCGCATCGCAGCGATTTTCCGGTAATTGCGCATGCGCAATGTTCGCACTGCGACTGTGCCAAGTAAATTTGCTATGCAGTTAGGTATTTTACTCACGGCATTACTAGGTTTTTTTCTCCGTTCTGGAGATCGGAGTGTGATTGACAGGAAGTGGGTGTTTTTGGGCGGAAACTGGCCGTTTTATGTGAGTGTTTGAAAAAACGCTACCGTTTCTGGGAAAAACGCGGGAGTGGCTGGAGAAACGGAGGAGTGTCTGGGCGAACGCTGGGTGTGTTTGTGACGTCAAACCAGGAACGACAAGCACTGAACTGATCGCACTGGAAGAGTAAGTCTCGAGCTACTCAGAAACTGCACAGAGAAGTCTTTTCGCAATATTGCGAATCTTTCGTTCGCAATTTTGATAAGCTAAGATTCACTCCCAGTAGGCGGCGGCTTAGCGTGTGCAAAGCTGCTAAAAGCAGCTTGCGAGCGAACAACTCGGAATGACCACCTGTATACAGTTATCTAATACTGTGCTCAGTAACACTCACATGCTCCCTCTACACACCCATTCACAGGAACCAATTAAAAAAATTACAACATACCCCTCCTGTGGTCCTGCGCCACATCTCCACATGCTTCCATACAGTGAAGGCTGTCAGCACTCTGATTTGTCCACAGCTCCAGCCATCCACCAATCAGCATGTTGACAGACATTCACTGTCTGGGTGCAGGCTAGGTAGACAATGCTGTCTTGTCGCTATAATTGTGTGACCACCACCCGCACCTGCTTGGAGCTGCCCAGTGAGCCTTTACCTTAAGATGACCATACACATCGACATTTATTATGTCAACACTGTAACACTGTAACATACTATTTCATATGCAGATGCAGCCATGGTCGCACACAGAATATAAGCATTCCGCATATCATTTTAACCAGCAAAAGCTGCTTTTGCATTCTATTTGCAATGTTTTGCAAATAAGACATTATACCGAGTCAAACCATTGCATGGTGTGACTAGAAGGACTGTTTAGCGTGCAGGGAGGCTAGATGTAAGTGGCACATCTGTAATAGAATGTCCACAAAACATTTTTGATGGTTTAGCGGTGACTTACCTGGTTTGGCAAGTCCTGCAGCTCAAATGGTGACGTCATGACCATGCAGCAAGTATCGCTAACCTCAACAATGTCTTATGATTGCTGACAATGTTAATAACAACATAATGTGCCTCAGAGGTTAATGCAGGGATGGCATCAGACACAACTCATGCGCCTAAGTCACTCTGCGCATGCGTCACCATGGTTATCGCACATGGAAATTGCACGCAGATCCGTGTAATTTCGGTGGGCGTTTCTGGGTGGTAACTGGGGGTGTGGTTAATCAGACATGAATGTGTCATGGTCAGTGACTGCATCTAAAGACGCCATTGCACTGATGGCGGCCATGTTTAGATGTATATTCTGCGCCACCATAGCGGTGGTGCTATGTTGATGGTGCAACCGATGGTGCTACCAATGGGACGTCTAAATATGGCTAGTAGCACCCAGCGGGTGTCTCAGCAGAAAGACAATTAGCTGCAGAATTAGCACAAAGACGCAGTAGCAGATGGGAAAAGATGTAGTGGTGACTGCTGCTGCATCCTCCTCTGAATATGGCTCAGTGACTACATCCCATACAAATCCTATAGGCAGATCAGCATAGGTGAAAACATTGGGCTTGATTCAGATTTGTAAAAGCAAGTAACTTTATAACTGGAACAAGCCATGTTGCAATGCATTGGGAGCAAATACATTTATATTGTTTCCCTGCAGGGTATATACTGGCTGTAAGTTGCCCACAAATATTAGACAGCCTTAATTTTACACTGAAATTTAGATTTGAGTTTGAACACCCCCCACCCAAATCTAACTCTCTCTCTGCACATATTACATTTGCCCATACTTGCCTACTCTCCCGGGTCAGCCAGGAGGCTCCCGAAAATCTGATGGAGCTCCTGGTCCCCCGGAAAGGTAGGCAAGCCTCCCAGAGCGCATTCCCCTACACCCCTTCACCCCACAGCGCTTGTGAAAGTGGGTGGTTTGGGGAGACCAATGACAAGATTTGCAGTGAATTGCCTTATCATAGCCCTGCCCCCCACTTCGCAATGCCAATGGTGCTATCACGCCTCCACACCCCAGACTGCCCACTTTTACAGAGCCCCGTTCCCTGTTCAGCCGACATGGCCACTCCCTCCTGGAGGGAGTACCGTGAAAGTCGGCAAGCCTGCATCTGCCCTACCTACACTGCAACATGGTTTTGCCCAGTTGCTTGCAAATCAGAGTCAGGCCCATTGCCTCAATAGGGAAAGGGGATACTATAGGTGAAATCCAGTGGTTATAGGTTTACACTAAAGCTACATGGAGTCAAGACTATAGTATTTCACTTTGCTTTGCAGTAGTGTAGCTCTCACAGAGTAATATTTACAAATAAAATCAATACCTATTAAATAAATAGTAGATATGTTTTTTAGTTTTAATGCAAAATATCTAGACATAAAATTTCACTACATGTCTTCTTAAATATGTTTATTTTCCCTCTAAAATAAAACTGAAAATACAAGAATACCTGCTTTCTAGCTGATAAGCACTGTAGGATATTGGGGGTCATTCCGAGTTGATCGCTCGCTAGCTACTTTTAGCAGCCGTGCAAATGCATAGTCGCCGCCCACAGGGGAGTGTATTTTCGCTTTGCAAGTGTGCAAACGCCTTTGCAGCGGAGCTCTGCAAAAACATTTTGTGCAGTTTCAGAGTAGGTCTGGACTTACTCAGCCCTTGCGATCACTTCAGTCTTTTTGATCCCGGAATTGATGTCAGACACCCGCCCTACAAACGCCTGGACACGCCTGCGTTTTCCCAACCACTCCCAGAAATCGGTCAGTTGACACCCATATACGTCCTTTTCCTGTCAATCTCCTTGCGATCGGCTGTGCGAACGGGCTCTTCGTTAAATCCATCGCACAGCAACGATCCGCTTTGTACCCATACAACGCGCCTGCGCATTGCGGTGCATGCGCAGTTTAGCCATTTTTCTACCTGATCGCCGCGTGGCGAAAATCAGCAGCTAGCGATCAACTCAGAATGACGCCCATTGTTATGAAAATATTATTTGTGAAATTATTTAAATATCCGTTGAAAAGTAAAATAAAACGATTTCGCTACAAGTGATTAAGGCAAAACATTCATTTTACTTCCTAAACGCATTATCTTAAAAGTTGGATTCTGACTCGGGGGAGAAGTTGATTTTTTTTATTGGTAGGCATTTTAAAACCCATTTTGTGGAAAGTTTCATTATAGCAGCAAGGCTCATTACCCAGGACAATTAAATGGTTTAATTTGATTTTTTTTTTTTTCTTCTCACTTGCCATTTGAAGTCATTGCTGAAAAGTCTGGGGTGATGACTACAATAAATCATTCATGTGTGACATTGGCCAAATGAACTGAGACACAAACCAAGTCTTTTCCAGGTAGTTGTTTCCAAAAGCATAAATCACTTATACTTAGGTTTGGACTGTACCAGGTTTTCTCTGCAATAGAAATATAAACATAGGACATAGCTGACAATTTAATGCAATAAATGTATTTGGCACAATCTGTTTTGAAGTAAAGTGGGATGAAGCATTTCCGTCTACATTATGGGGGTAATTCCAAGTTGATCGCAGCAGGAATTTTGTTAGCAGTTGGGCAAAACCATCTGCACTGCAGGGGAGGCAGATATAACATGTGCAGAGAGAGTAAGATTTGGGTGGGTTATTTTGTTTCTCTGCAGGGTAAATACTGGCTGCTTTATTTTTACATTGCAATTTAGATTGCAGATTGAACACACGACACCCAAATCTAACTCTCTCTACACGTTATATCTGCACCCCCTGCAGTGCACATGGTTTTGCCCAACTGCTAACAAAGGCCCTCATTCCGAGTTGTTCGCTCGCAAGCTGCTTTTAGCAGCATTGCACACGCTAAGCCGCCGCCCACTGGGAGTGAATCTTAGCTTAGCAAAATTGCGAACGAAAGGTTCTCAAAATTGTGAATAGAAATTTCTTTGCAGTTTCTGAGTAGCTCTGGACTTACTCTGCCACTGCGATCAGTTCAGTCAGTTTCGTTCCTGGTTTGACGTCACAAACACACCCAGCGTTCGCCCAGACACTCCTCCGTTTCTCCAGCCACTCCCGCGTTTTTCCCAGAAACGGTAGCGTTTTTTCACACACTCCAATAAAACGGCCAGTTTCCGCCCAGAAACACCCACTTCCTGTCAATCACATTCCGATCACCAGAACGAAGAAAAAACCTCGTAATGCCGTGAGTAAAATACCAAACTTCTTAGCAAATTTACTTGGCGCAGTCGCAGTGCGAACATTGCGCATGCGCAATTAGCGGAAAATCGCTGCGATGCGAAGAAAATTACCGAGCGAACAACTCAGAATGACCACCAAAATTCCTGCTGCGATCAACTCAGAATTACCCCCTATAAATCGTAACAAATCCCATTGAATAGCAAAATGCTCAGTTACCTGTTATAATTGTTAATTACATAATGCAAATAGTTATCTTGGTAAAGGAAATTCACCACAAGGAAATGTTATTACTAGAGATGAGCGCCTGAAATTTTTCGGGTTTTGTGTTTTGGTTTTGGGTTCGGTTCCGCGGCCGTGTTTTGGGTTCGAACGCGTTTTGGCAAAACCTCACCGAATTTTTTTTGTCGGATTCGGGTGTGTTTTGGATTCGGGTGTTTTTTTCAAAAAACACTAAAAAACAGCTTAAATCATAGAATTTGGGGGTCATTTTGATCCCAAAGTATTATTAACCTCAAAAACCATAATTTACACTCATTTTCAGTCTATTCTGAATACCTCACACCTCACAATATTATTTTTAGTCCTAAAATTTGCACCGAGGTCGCTGTGTGAGTAAGATAAGCGACCCTAGTGGCCGACACAAACACCGGGCCCATCTAGGAGTGGCACTGCAGTGTCACGCAGGATGTCCCTTCCAAAAAACCCTCCCCAAACAGCACATGACGCAAAGAAAAAAAGAGGCGCAATGAGGTAGCTGTGTCAGTAAGATTAGCGACCCTAGTGGCCGACACAAACACCGGGCCCATCTAGGAGTGGCACTGCAGTGTCACGCAGGATGTCCCTTCCAAAAAAAACCTCCCCAATCAGCACATGATGCAAAGAAAAAGAAAAGAAAAAAGAGGTGCAAGATGGAATTGTCCTTGGGCCCTCCCACCCACCCTTATGTTGTATAAACAAAACAGGACATGCACACTTTAACCAACCCATCATTTCAGTGACAGGGTCTGCCACACGACTGTGACTGATATGACGGGTTGGTTTGGACCCCCCCCAAAAAAGAAGCAATTAATCTCTCCTTGCACAAACTGGCTCTACAGAGGCAAGATGTCCACCTCATCTTCACCCTCCGATATATCACCGTGTACATCCCCCTCCTCACAGATTATCAATTCGTCCCCACTGGAATCCACCATCTCAGCTCCCTGTGTACTTTGTGGAGGCAATTGCTGCTGGTCAATGTCTCCGCGGAGGAATTGATTATAATTCATTTTAATGAACATCATCTTCTCCACATTTTCTGGATGTAACCTCGTACGCCGATTGCTGACAAGGTGAGCGGCGGCACTAAACACTCTTTCGGAGTACACACTTGTGGGAGGGCAACTTAGGTAGAATAAAGCCAGTTTGTGCAAGGGCCTCCAAATTGCCTCTTTTTCCTGCCAGTATAAGTACGGACTGTGTGACGTGCCTACTTGGATGCGGTCACTCATATAATCCTCCACCATTCTATCAATGTTGAGAGAATCATATGCAGTGACAGTAGACGACATGTCCGTAATCGTTGTCAGGTCCTTCAGTCCGGACCAGATGTCAGCATCAGCAGTCGCTCCAGACTGCCCTGCATCACCGCCAGCGGGTGGGCTCGGAATTCTGAGCCTTTTCCTCGCACCCCCAGTTGCGGGAGAATGTGAAGGAGGAGATGTTGACAGGTCGCGTTCCGCTTGACTTGACAATTTTGTCACCAGCAGGTCTTTCAACCCCAGCAGACCTGTGTCTGCCGGAAAGAGAGATCCAAGGTAGGCTTTAAATCTAGGATCGAGCACGGTGGCCAAAATGTAGTGCTCTGATTTCAACAGATTGACCACCCGTGAATCCTTGTTAAGCGAATTAAGGGCTGCATCCACAAGTCCCACATGCCTAGCGGAATCGCTCCGTGTTAGCTCCTCCTTCAATGCCTCCAGCTTCTTCTGCAAAAGCCTGATGAGGGGAATGACCTGACTCAGGCTGGCAGTGTCTGAACTGACTTCACGTGTGGCAAGTTCAAAGGGCATCAGAACCTTGCACAACGTTGAAATCATTCTCCACTGCACTTGAGACAGGTGCATTCCACCTACTATATCGTGCTCAATTGTATAGGCTTGAATGGCCTTTTGCTGCTCCTCCAACCTCTGAAGCATATAGAGGGTTGAATTCCACCTCGTTACCACTTCTTGCTTCAGATGATGGCAGGGCAGGTTCAGTAGTTTTTGGTGGTGCTCCAGTTTTCTGTACGTGGTGCCTGTACGCCGAAAGTGTCCCGCAATTCTTCTGGCCACCGACAGCATCTCTTGCACGCCCCTGTCGTTTTTTAAAAAATTCTGCACCACCAAATTCAAGGTATGTGCAAAACATGGGACGTGCTGGAATTGGCCCAGATTTAATGCACACACAATATTGCTGGCGTTGTCCGATGCCACAAATCCACAGGAGAGTCCAATTGGGGTAAGCCATTCCGCGATGATCTTCCTCAGTTGCCGTAAGAGGTTTTCAGCTGTGTGCGTATTCTGGAAAGCGGTGATACAAAGCGTAGCCTGCCTAGGAAAGAGTTGGCGTTTGCGAGATGCTGCTACTGGTGCCGCCGCTGCTGTTCTTGCGGCGGGAGTCCATACATCTACCCAGTGGGCTGTCACAGTCATATAGTCCTGACCCTGCCCTGCTCCACTTGTCCACATGTCCGTGGTTAAGTGGACATTGGGTACAGCTGCATTTTTTAGGACACTGGTGACTCTTTTTCTGAGGTCTGTGTACATTTTCGGTATCGCCTGCCTAGAGAAATGGAACCTAGATGGTATTTGGTACCGGGGACACAGTACCTCCAACAAGTCTCTAGTTGGCTCTGCAGTAATGATGGATACCGGAACCACGTTTCTCACCACCCAGGATGCCAAGGCCTCAGTTATCCGCTTTGCAGTAGGATGACTGCTGTGATATTTCATCTTCCTCGCAAAGGACTGTTGAACAGTCAATTGCTTACTGGAAGTAGTACAAGTGGGCTTACGACTTCCCCTCTGGGATGACCATCGACTCCCAGCGGCAACAACAGCAGCGCCAGCAGCAGTAGGCGTTACACGCAAGGATGCATCGGAGGAATCCCAGGCAGGAGAGGACTCGTCAGAATTGCCAGTGACATGGCCTGCAGGACTATTGGCATTCCTGGGGAAGGAGGAAATTGACACTGAGGGAGTTGGTGGGGTGGTTTGCATGAGCTTGGTTACAAGAGGAAGGGATTTACTGGTCAGTGGACTGCTTCCGCTGTCACCCAAAGTTTTTGAACTTGTCACTGACTTATTATGAATGCGCTGCAGGTGACGTATAAGGGAGGATGTTCCGAGGTGGTTAACGTCCTTACCCCTACTTATTACAGCTTGACAAAGGGAACACACGGCTTGACACCTGTTGTCCGCATTTCTGGTGAAATACCTCCACACCGAAGAGCTGAATTTTTTGGTATTTTCACCTGGCATGTCAACGGCCATATTCCTCCCACGGACAACAGGTGTCTCCCCGGGTGCCTGACTTAAACAAACCACCTCACCATCAGAATCCTCCTGGTCAATTTCCTCCCCAGCGCCAGCAACACCCATATCCTCCTCATCCTGGTGTACTTCAACACTGACATCTTCAATCTGACTATCAGGAACTGGACTGCGGGTGCTCCTTCCAGCACTTGCAGGGGGCGTGCAAATGGTGGAAGGCGCATGCTCTTCACGTCCAGTGTTGGGAAGGTCAGGCATCGCAACCGACACAATTGGACTCTCCTTGTGGATTTGGGATTTCAAAGAACGCACAGTTCTTTGCGGTGCTTTTGCCAGCTTGAGTCTTTTCAGTTTTCTAGCGAGAGGCTGAGTGCTTCCATCCTCATGTGAAGCTGAACCACTAGCCATGAACATAGGCCAGGGCCTCAGCCGTTCCTTGCCACTCCGTGTGGTAAATGGCATATTGGCAAGTTTACGCTTCTCCTCCGACAATTTTATTTTAGGTTTTGGAGTCCTTTTTTTACTGATATTTGGTGTTTTGGTTTTGACATGCTCTGTACTATGCCATTGGGCATCGGCCTTGGCAGACGACGTTGCTGGCATTTCATCGTCTCGGCCATGACTAGTGGCAGCAGCTTCAGCACGAGGTGGAAGTGGATCTTGATCTTTCCCTAATTTTGGAACCTCAACATTTTTGTTCTCCATATTTTAATAGGCACAACTAAAAGGCACCTCAGGTAAACAATGGAGATGGATGGATTGGATACTAGTATACAATTATGGACGGGCTGCCGAGTGCCGACACAGAGGTAGCCACAGCCGTGAACTACCGCACTGTACTGTGTCTGCTGCTAATATATAGACTGGTTGATAAAGAGATAGTATACTCGTAACTAGTATGTATGTATAAAGAAAGAAAAAAAAACCACGGTTAGGTGGTATATACAATTATGGACGGGCTGCCGAGTGCCGACACAGAGGTAGCCACAGCCGTGAACTACCGCACTGTACTGTGTCTGCTGCTAATATATAGACTGGTTGATAAAGAGATAGTATACTCGTAACTAGTATGTATGTATAAAGAAAGAAAAAAAAACCACGGTTAGGTGGTATATACAATTATGGACGGGCTGCCGAGTGCCGACACAGAGGTAGCCACAGCCGTGAACTACCGCACTGTACTGTGTCTGCTGCTAATATATAGACTGGTTGATAAAGAGATAGTATACTCGTAACTAGTATGTATGTATAAAGAAAGAAAAAAAAACCACGGTTAGGTGGTATATACAATTATGGACGGGCTGCCGAGTGCCGACACAGAGGTAGCCACAGCCGTGAACTACCGCACTGTACTGTGTCTGCTGCTAATATATAGACTGGTTGATAAAGAGATAGTATACTCGTAACTAGTATGTATGTATAAAGAAAGAAAAAAAAACCACGGTTAGGTGGTATATACAATTATGGACGGGCTGCCGAGTGCCGACACAGAGGTAGCCACAGCCGTGAACTACCGCACTGTACTGTGTCTGCTGCTAATATATAGACTGGTTGATAAAGAGATAGTATACTCGTAACTAGTATGTATGTATAAAGAAAGAAAAAAAAACCACGGTTAGGTGGTATATACAATTATGGACGGGCTGCCGAGTGCCGACACAGAGGTAGCCACAGCCGTGAACTACCGCACTGTACTGTGTCTGCTGCTAATATAGACTGGTTGATAAAGAGATAGTATACTACTAATATTATATATACTGGTGGTCAGGTCACTGGTCACTAGTCACACTGGCAGTGGCACTCCTGCAGCAAAAGTGTGCACTGTTTAATTTTAATATAATATTATGTACTCCTGGCTCCTGCTATAACCTATAACTGGCACTGCAGTAGTGCTCCCCAGTCTCCCCCACAATTATAAGCTGTGTGAGCTGAGCAGTCAGACAGATATATAATATATATAGATGATGCAGCACACTGGCCTGAGCCTGAGCAGTGCACACAGATATGGTATGTGACTGACTGAGTCACTGTGTGTATCGCTTTTTTCAGGCAGAGAACGGATATATTAAATAAACTGCACTGTGTGTCTGGTGGTCACTCACTATATAATATATTATGTACTCCTGGCTCCTGCTATAACCTATAACTGGCACTGCAGTAGTGCTCCCCAGTCTCCCCCACAATTATAAGCTGTGTGAGCTGAGCAGTCAGACAGATATATAATATTATATATAGATAATAGATGATGCAGCACACTGGCCTGAGCCTGAGCAGTGCACACAGATATGGTATGTGACTGAGTCACTGTGTGCTGTGTATCGCTTTTTTCAGGCAGAGAACGGATTATAAATAAAAGTGGTGGTCAGTCACTGGTCACTATCAGCAAAACTCTGCACTGTACACTACTGAGTACTCCTAATGCTCCCCAAAATTAGTAAATCAAGTGTCTAAACGGAGAGGACGCCAGCCACGTCCTCTCCCTATCAATCTCAATGCACGTGTGAAAATGGCGGCGACGCGCGGCTCCTTATATAGAATCCGAGTCTCGCGATAGAATCCGAGCCTCGCGAGAATCCGACAGCGTCATGATGACGTTCGGGCGCGCTCGGGTTAACCGAGCAAGGCGGGAAGATCCGAGTCGCTCGGACCCGTGAAAAAAAACATGAAGTTCTGGCGGGTTCGGATTCAGAGAAACCGAACCCGCTCATCTCTAGTTATTACTCTAGGAGGTACAGCAAGTTGCCATGTTTATGCTCATTTGTTTAAACTCACCAATCTACACAGGATGCAGTTACTATACCAGCGCTCAGGATACCAACGCCAGAATCCCGACAGCCTGTGGAATGCCTGCAGTTGTAATCCCGACCGCAGCCCTGTATTCCCACGAGTGGGAATATAACCTGAAGGGGACTCGCTGCCTTGCAGCCAGGATTCTGGCTGACGGGATGTCGCTGTCGGGATACTGACAGCCGGCATCTCATCAGCCGGGATTACATATGTATTCCATCTACACACAGCATTTTAGTTACATAAGAGACCACAAGCCAATCAAACCAATGAAATAAGATTTATTAGCTCATTATCATCTAGAACACCAAGCTTACACTATGCTAATTTGCAGTGAGTACATAATTATATAAGTATTAGGCAGTATACCCTCAACATGAAGGGTAGAGGATGCTGGGGTCCACATTAGTACCATAGGGGTATAGACGGGTCCACTAGGAGCCATTGGCACTTTAAGAGTTTGAGAGTGTGGGCTGGCTCCTCCGTCTATGCCCCACCTACAAGACTCAGTTTAGAAAATGTGCCCGGAGGAGCCGGTCACAGCTAGGGGAGCTCTACAGAGCTTCTCTGGTAAAAGTTTATTTTAGAGTTTATTATTTTACAGGGAGGCTGCTGGCAACAGCCTCCCTGCAGCGTGGGACTAAGGGGGGGAGTAGTGTCCGCCCTGCGGGGTCTGAGCCACTTTCTCCGCTGACAGGACACTGAGCTCCTGATGGGATCGAATGTTCCCCGCCACAGGGGATCACTCACCCCAGCAGCATGCCGCCACCCCCTTACAGAGCCAGAAGATCTGTATCGAGTTAGTCACCGCCCCCCCTAGCAAGCAGGGGGGCGGTGTGAAGATGGCGGCAACAGGGTATGGAACGCAGTACTAACTGCGCTCCGTGGCTCAGCGGTACATAGTGCGGCGCTGTGAGGGGCGCCCTGAGCCAGCGCCTACACCCTACACTGACCTCCAAGCCTGTCAGGGTCCCATGATCGCTGCCAGCACAATTCCTCAGGCCAGTATAATCTCCAGAAGAGCGGGAAGACAGTGCCACGAAGGAGGTGGAGCTTCTCCTCAGAGCGGACCCAGCAGCGCTCAGCGCCATTTTCCTGCCTGCAGAAGCGCTGTCAGTGAGAGCAGTCCTTCCAATTCAACTCCAGCTATCTCTTACGGTACCAGGGGTTTGTAGAAGGTGGGTGGGGGGGGGGGGGTGGGGTGGGGGGGGGGGCTGTATAAAGACTGTGTAACCTATTAAGGTGCACAGTCAGTGCTGGTTGGGGGTCTCCCTATACCTTAAAAGTGCTTTGTGTGGGTTGGCTCCAATCTCTGTGTCTCTCTTGCCATTCTTTGGGGTGAAACTCTGTCCTCCCCTGTATGTGTGTGGAATGTCTGTGGTCTCCATTAAGCTATGTCCAGGGACTCTGTGTCATATGCTACAGAGGATATGTCCTCTCAGGATGATCCCATGCCATGTAATCAGGATTGCACTGTCTTAGCGCAGATACCAGCAAGGGAGCCGGAATGGTTATCCTCTATTAAAACTATGGATTTTTCAGATTTCTACTAGGGTTGCACAAAATGAATCTGCAACTCAATTTTTACAGAACTCTATGGCAGTATGGCCCGGTTCTGTTACCTCAGGACCCCCTACTGTAATGCAAGATGACACGGATTCCGATTCTGACATGGAAGACTGTGAGGGGGATGTGCTGCGGGGGGCGGCATTTCTTGCAAAAGGGGTGCAGTTGATGATAGAGGCTATTAGAGAAGAGATGTGTTGAATATTGCTGATACAACACCTGAACAGGTTGAGGAGGCTTACTTCACTGACAATAATAAAGCCTCGCTAACCTTCCCTACGTCTAAAGAATTAAGGGGGTAATTCCAAGTTGATCGCAGCAGGAATTTAGTTAGCAATTGGGCAAAACCATGTGCACTGCAGTGGAGGCAGATTTAACATGTGCAGAGAGAGTTAGATTTGGGTGGGTTATTTTATTTCTGTGCAGGGTAAATACTGGCTGCTTTATTTTTACACTGCAAATTAGATTGCAGATTGAACAGACCCCACCCAAATCTAACTCTCTCTGCACATGTTAAATCTGCCTCCCCTGCAGTGCACATGGTTTTGCCCAATTGCTAACTAAATTCCTGCTGCGATCAACTTGGAATTACCCCCTAAATGCTATATTTGAGAAAGCATGGGAAAACCTGGACAAAAAATTCCAGATCCCTAGGAGGGTTCTGGTTGCTTTCCCCTTCCCTGAGGAGGATAGGGAAAACTGGGAAAATCCACCCATAGTTGACGCGTCTGTATCCAGACTCTCAAAAAAGGTGGTTTTACCTGTTCCAGGATCTACCGCCTTAAAAGAGCCGGCTGATGGCATATTCGGCACTACGCTCAAATCCATATACACGGCTTCAGGGGTGATACTACGTCCTACTATTGCCTGCGCATGGATTTCCAAAGCTATAGGAAAGTGGTCAGGCACGTTACTTGAGGATTTGGATACAATGGATAAAAGTGATGTTGAATTGTTTTTACGTAACATTCAGGATTCTGCAGGATTTATGGTGGAATCCATGAACGACCTGGGTTCCATGGCTGCAGGGATATCTTCCATGTCTGTCTCAGCTCGTAGGGGACTTTGGCTGCGCCAGTGGTCTGCCGACACGGAATCCAGGAGAGGTGTGGAGACCCTACCCTACACAGGTCAAGCTCTCTTTGGGGAAGCGTTGGATGCGTGGCTACAGCGGGTAAGTCTCCTTTTCTTCCCTCAGCTGCACCTGCTACGAGGAAACCCTTTTCTTCAGCTGCATCTCAGTCCTTAAGGACTGGCAAAGCAAGAAAGGTCAAGCCGTCTAACACCTTCTTTAGAGGAGGTCGCCCAAAATCCAAGAAACTTGCTGCGGCAGGTTCCCAGGAACAGAAACCTACTTCGGGTACGCCAAAGTCCTCAGCATGACAGTGGACCGTGTGGCCTGGAGGTGGGACCGGTGGGGGCGAGACTCAGGCATTTCAGTCACTTCTGGGTGTCGTCCGGACTGGATCCCTGGGTGCAAGATATTGTGTCCCAGGGGTACTGGCTGGAATTTCAAGATCTCCCTCCTCACCGGTTCTTCAAATCAGGACTATCCTACAGGAAGCCATCCAGAAGTTGCTGGGTGCACAGGTTATTGTACCAGTTCCTCCCCATATGCAAAACAAAGGTTACTATTCAAACCTTTTTGTGGTACCGAAACCGGACGGTTCGGTCAGGCCCATTCTGAACTTGAAATCGCTAAAACCCTTCCTGAGGGAGTTCAAGTTCAAAGTGGAGTCTCTAAGGACGGTGATATCAGGTCTGGAGGGGGGGGGGGGGGGATTCCTGGTATCCCTGGATATCAAGGACGCGTACCTCCACATTCCGATTTGGCCGCTGCATCAAGCTTATCTCCGATTCGCACTGTTGGACTGTCATTTCCAATTCCAGGCCCTGCCATTCGGCCTCTCCACAGCACCGAGGGTATTCACCAAGGTGATGGCGGAAATGATGGTTCTCCTCCGCAGACAGGGCGTGAACATAATTCCATATCTGGACGATCTGCTGAAAAAGGCATCGTCCAAGGAGAAGCTGTTACAGTCCATATTTCTCATGACCCATCTACTCAGGGAACACGGTTGGATCATGAATCTTCCAAAATCACATCTGGAACCAACCAGGAGGTTGTCCTTTCTGGGAATGATTCTCGACACGGAAGTGCAGAGGGTGTTTCTTCCAGAAAAAAAAGCGTTGGTGATACAAACAATGGTCCGGGATGTCCTGAAGTGAGCCCGGGTGTCGGTTCATCAGTGCATTCGCCTTCTGGGGAAGATGGTGGCCTCTTACGAGGCTCTGCAGTACGGGAGGTTTCATGCTCGGTCCTTCCAACTGGATCTCCTGCACAAGTGGTCAGGATCTCATCTACACACGCACCATTGGATACGTCTGTCGCCAAAGGCCAGGATTTCACTCATCTAGTGGCTTCAATTGCCTCACCTTCTGGAGGGCCGCAGGTTCGGGATTCAGGACTGGATCCCTCTAACCACGGATGCAAGTCTCCGGGGCTGGGGCACAGTCACTCAAGGGGAAACCTTCCAAGGAAGGTGGTCAAGTCTGGAAGCCGGCCTGCCGATAAACATTCTGGAACTAAGAACCGTCTACAACGGTCTTCTCCAAGCGGCCCATCTTCTGAGAAATCGGGCCATTCAAGTGCAGTCGGACATTGTAATGACAGTGGCTTACATAAACCGACAGGGCGGAGCAAAGAGCAGAGCTGCATCCTCTGGGCAGAAAAACACGCGTTGGCACTGTCAGCCATCTTCATTTCGAGAGTAGACAACTGGGAATAGGACTTCCTCAGCAAACTAGAGATGAGCGGGTTCGGTTTCTCTGAATCCGAACCCGCCAGAACTTCATGGTTTTTTTCACGGGTCCGAGCAGACTCGGATCTTCCCGCCTTGCTCGGTTAACCCAAGCGCGCCCGAACGTCATCATGACGCTGTCGGATTCTCGCGAGGCTCGGATTCTATCGCGAGACTCGGATTCTATATAAGGAGCCGCGCGTCGCCGCCATTTTCACACGTGCATTGAGATTGATAGGGAGAGGACGTGGCTGGCGTCCTCTCCATTTAGATTATAAGAGACTGAGAGAGATTTACTGGAGCTGACTAGGAGGAGTACTGTTACTGTAGAAGTGTAGAGACTGAGTGGAGAGAGTTTACTAGTGAGGACAGTGCAGTTTACTTTATAATCCGTTCTCTGCCTGAAAAAAGCGATACACAGCACACAGTGACTCAGTCACATACCATATCTGTGTGCACTGCTCAGGCTCAGGCCAGTGTGCTGCATCATCTATTATCTATATATAATATTATATATATCTGTCTGACTGCTCAGCTCACACAGCTTATAATTGTGGGGGAGACTGGGGAGCACTACTGCAGTGCCAGTTATAGGTTATAGCAGGAGCCAGGAGTACATAATATATTATATAGTGAGTGACCACCAGACACACAGTGCAGTTTATTTAATATATCCGTTCTCTGCCTGAAAAAAGCGATACACACAGTGACTCAGTCAGTCACATACCATATCTGTGTGCACTGCTCAGGCTCAGGCCAGTGTGCTGCATCATCTATTATCTATATATAATATTATATATATCTGTCTGACTGCTCAGCTCACACAGCTTATAATTGTGTGGGAGACTGGGGAGCACTACTGCAGTGCCAGTTATAGGTTATAGCAGGAGCCAGGAGTACATAATATATTATATAGTGAGTGACCACCAGACACACAGTGCAGTTTATTTAATATATCCGTTCTCTGCCTGAAAAAAGCGATACACACAGTGACTCAGTCAGTCACATACCATATCTGTGTGCACTGCTCAGGCTCAGGCCAGTGTGCTGCATCATCTATTATCTATATATAATATTATATATATCTGTCTGACTGCTCAGCTCACACAGCTTATAATTGTGGGGGAGACTGGGGAGCACTACTGCAGTGCCAGTTATAGGTTATAGCAGGAGCCAGGAGTACATAATATATTATATAGTGAGTGACCACCAGACACACAGTGCAGTTTATTTAATATATCCGTTCTCTGCCTGAAAAAAGCGATACACACAGTGACTCAGTCAGTCACATACCATATCTGTGTGCACTGCTCAGGCTCAGGCCAGTGTGCTGCATCATCTATTATCTATATATAATATTATATATATCTGTCTGACTGCTCAGCTCACACAGCTTATAATTGTGGGGGAGACTGGGGAGCACTACTGCAGTGCCAGTTATAGGTTATAGCAGGAGCCAGGAGTACATATTATATTAAAATTAAACAGTGCACACTTTTGCTGCAGGAGTGCCACTGCCAGTGTGACTGACCAGTGACCTGACCACACTGACCACCAGTATAGTTAGTAGTATACTTATATTGTGATTGCCTGAAAAAGTTAAACACTCGTCGTGTGACTTCACTTGTGTGTTTTTTTTTTTTTTATTCTATAAAAATAAAACTCATTCTGCTGACAGACAGTGTCCAGCAGGTCCGTCATTATATAATATATAATATATACCTGTCCGGCTGCAGTAGTGATATATATATATTTTTTATATCATTTATCATCCAGTCGCAGCAGACACAGTACGGTAGTTCACGGCTGTGGCTACCTCTGTGTCTCTGCACTCGGCAGGCAGTCCGTCCATAATTGTAATACCACCTAACCGTGGATTTTTTTCATTCTTCTTTATACATACATAGTTACATAGACATCTTCTCTTTATCAACCAGTCTATATTAGCTGCAGACACAGTACAGTACGGTAGTTCACGGCTGTGGCTACCTCTGTGTCTGCACTCGGCAGGCAGTCCGTCCATAATTGTATACCACCTAACCGTGGTTTTTTTTCATTCTTCTTTATACATACATAGTTACATAGACATCTTCTCTTTATCAACCAGTCTATATTAGCTGCAGACACAGTACAGTACGGTAGTTCACGGCTGTGGCTACCTCTGTGTCTGCACTCGGCAGGCAGTCCGTCCATAATTGTATACCACCTAACCGTGGATTTTTTTCAGTCTTCTTTATACATACATAGTTACATAGACATCTTCTCTTTATCAACCAGTCTATATTAGCTGCAGACACAGTACAGTACGGTAGTTCACGGCTGTGGCTACCTCTGTGTCTGCAGTCGGCAGGCAGTCCATAATTGTATACTAGTATCCATCTCCATTGTTTACCTGAGGTGCCTTTTAGTTGTGCCTATTAAAATATGGAGAACAAAAATGTTGAGGTTCCAAAATTAGGGAAAGATCAAGATCCACTTCCACCTCGTGCTGAAGCTGCTGCCACTAGTCATGGCCGAGACGATGAAATGCCAGCAACGTCGTCTGCCAAGGCCGATGCCCAATGTCATAGTACAGAGCATGTCAAATCCAAAACACCAAATATCAGAAAAAAAAGGACTCCAAAACCTAAAATAAAATTGTCGGAGGAGAAGCGTAAACTTGCCAATATGCCATTTACCACACGGAGTGGCAAGGAACGGCTGAGGCCCTGGCCTATGTTCATGGCTAGTGGTTCAGCTTCACATGAGGATGGAAGCACTCAGCCTCTCGCTAGAAAAATGAAAAGACTCAAGCTGGCAAAAGCAGCACAGCAAAGAACTGTGCATTCTTCGAAATCCCAAATCCACAAGGAGAGTCCAATTGTGTCGGTTGCGATGCCTGACCTTCCCAACACTGGACGTGAAGAGCATGCGCCTTCCACCATTTGCACGCCCCCTGCAAGTGCTGGAAGGAGCACCCGCAGTCCAGTTCCTGATAGTCAGATTGAAGATGTCAGTGTTGAAGTACACCAGGATGAGGAGGATATGGGTGTTGCTGGCGCTGGGGAGGAAATTGACCAGGAGGATTCTGATGGTGAGGTGGTTTGTTTAAGTCAGGCACCCGGGGAGACACCTGTTGTCCGTGGGAGGAATATGGCCGTTGACATGCCAGGTGAAAATACCAAAAAAATCAGCTCTTCGGTGTGGAGGTATTTCACCAGAAATGCGGACAACAGGTGTCAAGCCGTGTGTTCCCTTTGTCAAGCTGTAATAAGTAGGGGTAAGGACGTTAACCACCTCGGAACATCCTCCCTTATACGTCACCTGCAGCGCATTCATAATAAGTCAGTGACAAGTTCAAAAACTTTGGGTGACAGCGGAAGCAGTCCACTGACCAGTAAATCCCTTCCTCTTGTAACCAAGCTCACGCAAACCACCCCACCAACTCCCTCAGTGTCAATTTCCTCCTTCCCCAGGAATGCCAATAGTCCTGCAGGCCATGTCACTGGCAATTCTGACGAGTCCTCTCCTGCCTGGGATTCCTCCGATGCATCCTTGCGTGTAACGCCTACTGCTGCTGGCGCTGCTGTTGTTGCCGCTGGGAGTCGATGGTCATCCCAGAGGGGAAGTCGTAAGCCCACTTGTACTACTTCCAGTAAGCAATTGACTGTTCAACAGTCCTTTGCGAGGAAGATGAAATATCACAGCAGTCATCCTACTGCAAAGCGGATAACTGAGGCCTTGACAACTATGTTGGTGTTAGACGTGCGTCCGGTATCCGCCGTTAGTTCACAGGGAACTAGACAATTTATTGAGGCAGTGTGCCCCTGTTACCAAATACCATCTAGGTTCCACTTCTCTAGGCAGGCGATACCGAGAATGTACACGGACGTCAGAAAAAGACTCACCAGTGTCCTAAAAAATGCAGTTGTACCCAATGTCCACTTAACCACGGACATGTGGACAAGTGGAGCAGGGCAGGGTCAGGACTATATGACTGTGACAGCCCACTGGGTAGATGTATGGACTCCCGCCGCAAGAACAGCAGCGGCGGCACCAGTAGCAGCATCTCGCAAACGCCAACTCTTTCCTAGGCAGGCTACGCTTTGTATCACCGCTTTCCAGAATACGCACACAGCTGAAAACCTCTTACGGCAACTGAGGAAGATCATCGCGGAATGGCTTACCCCAATTGGACTCTCCTGTGGATTTGTGGCATCGGACAACGCCAGCAATATTGTGTGTGCATTAAATATGGGCAAATTCCAGCACGTCCCATGTTTTGCACATACCTTGAATTTGGTGGTGCAGAATTTTTTAAAAAACGACAGGGGCGTGCAAGAGATGCTGTTGGTGGCCAGAAGAATTGCGGGACACTTTCGGCGTACAGGCACCACGTACAGAAGACTGGAGCACCACCAAAAACTACTGAACCTGCCCTGCCATCATCTGAAGCAAGAAGTGGTAACGAGGTGGAATTCAACCCTCTATATGCTTCAGAGGTTGGAGGAGCAGCAAAAGGCCATTCAAGCCTATACAATTGAGCACGATATAGGAGGTGGAATGCACCTGTCTCAAGTGCAGTGGAGAATGATTTCAACGTTGTGCAAGGTTCTGATGCCCTTTGAACTTGCCACACGTGAAGTCAGTTCAGACACTGCCAGCCTGAGTCAGGTCATTCCCCTCATCAGGCTTTTGCAGAAGAAGCTGGAGGCATTGAAGAAGGAGCTAAAAGGGAGCGATTCCGCTAGGCATGTGGGACTTGTGGATGCAGCCCTTAATTCGCTTAACAAGGATTCACGGGTGGTCAATCTGTTGAAATCAGAGCACTACATTTTGGCCACCGTGCTCGATCCTAGATTTAAAGCCTACCTTGGATCTCTCTTTCCGGCAGACACAAGTCTGCTGGGGTTGAAAGACCTGCTGGTGACAAAATTGTCAAGTCAAGCGGAACGCGACCTGTCAACATCTCCTCCTTCACATTCTCCCGCAACTGGGGGTGCGAGGAAAAGGCTCAGAATTCCGAGCCCACCCGCTGGCGGTGATGCAGGGCAGTCTGGAGCGACTGCTGATGCTGACATCTGGTCCGGACTGAAGGACCTGACAACGATTACGGACATGTCGTCTACTGTCACTGCATATGATTCTCTCAACATTGATAGAATGGTGGAGGATTATATGAGTGACCGCATCCAAGTAGGCACGTCACACAGTCCGTACTTATACTGGCAGGAAAAAGAGGCAATTTGGAGGCCCTTGCACAAACTGGCTTTATTCTACCTAAGTTGCCCTCCCACAAGTGTGTACTCCAAAAGAGTGTTTAGTGCCGCCGCTCACCTTGTCAGCAATCGGCGTACGAGGTTACATCCAGAAAATGTGGAGAAGATGATGTTCATTAAAATGAATTATAATCAATTCCTCCGCGGAGACATTGACCAGCAGCAATTGCCTCCACAAAGTACACAGGGAGCTGAGATGGTGGATTCCAGTGGGGACGAATTGATAATCTGTGAGGAGGGGGATGTACACGGTGATATATCGGAGGGTGAAGATGAGGTGGACATCTTGCCTCTGTAGAGCCAGTTTGTGCAAGGAGAGATTAATTGCTTCTTTTTTGGGGGGGGTCCAAACCAACCCGTCATATCAGTCACAGTCGTGTGGCAGACCCTGTCACTGAAATGATGGGTTGGTTAAAGTGTGCATGTCCTGTTTTGTTTATACAACATAAGGGTGGGTGGGAGGGCCCAAGGACAATTCCATCTTGCACCTCTTTTTTCTTTTCTTTTTCTTTGCATCATGTGCTGATTGGGGAGGGTTTTTTGGAAGGGACATCCTGCGTGACACTGCAGTGCCACTCCTAGATGGGCCCGGTGTTTGTGTCGGCCACTAGGGTCGCTAATCTTACTCACACAGTCAGCTACCTCATTGCGCCTCTTTTTTTCTTTGCGTCATGTGCTGTTTGGGGAGGGTTTTTTGGAAGGGACATCCTGCGTGACACTGCAGTGCCACTCCTAGATGGGCCCGGTGTTTGTGTCGGCCACTAGGGTCGCTAATCTTACTCACACAGCTACCTCATTGCGCCTCTTTTTTTCTTTGCGTCATGTGCTGTTTGGGGAGGGTTTTTTGGAAGGGACATCCTGCGTGACACTGCAGTGCCACTCCTAGATGGGCCCGGTGTTTGTGTCGGCCACTAGGGTCGCTAATCTTACTCACACAGCTACCTCATTGCGCCTCTTTTTTTCTTTGCGTCATGTGCTGTTTGGGGAGGGTTTTTTGGAAGGGCCATCCTGCGTGACACTGCAGTGCCACTCCTAGATGGGCCCGGTGTTTGTGTCGGCCACTAGGGTCGCTAATCTTACTCACACAGCTACCTCATTGCGCCTCTTTTTTTCTTTGCGTCATGTGCTGTTTGGGGAGGGTTTTTTGGAAGGGACATCCTGCGTGACACTGCAGTGCCACTCCTAGATGGGCCCGGTGTTTGTGTCGGCCACTAGGGTCGCTTATCTTACTCACACAGCGACCTCGGTGCAAATTTTAGGACTAAAAATAATATTGTGAGGTGTGAGGTATTCAGAATAGACTGAAAATTAGTGTAAATTATGGTTTTTGAGGTTAATAATACTTTGGGATCAAAATGACCCCCAAATTCTATGATTTAAGCTGTTTTTTAGTGTTTTTGGAAAAAAACACCCGAATCCAAAACACACCCGAATCCGACAAAAAAAATTCGGTGAGGTTTTGCCAAAACGCGTTCGAACCCAAAACACGGCCGCGGAACCGAACCCAAAACCAAAACACAAAACCCGAAAAATTTCAGGCGCTCATCTCTACAGCAAACGCGATCTCCATCCAGGGGAGTGCGGTCTCCATCCGGAGATAATCAAGGAGGTAACAGATCTTTGGGGTGTACCCCAAATAGACATGATGGCCTCTCGTCTCAACAAGAAGCTTCTGCGATATTGTTTCAGGTCGGGGAACCCGCAAGCCGTGGCGGAGGATGCCCTAGTGACTCCGTGGTATTTCAGTCGGTGTACGTGTTTCCACCACTCCCACTCATTCCAAGATTACTAAAACTCATAAGGAGGGTTCAAGCGATCCTCATTGCTCCAGACTGGCCAAGAAGGTCTTGGTACGCAGATCTTCTGGATCTACTGCTAGAAGAGCTGAGGCCTCTTCCACTTTGGGAGGACCTGCTGCAGCAGGGGCCATTAGCCTATCAAGACTTACCACGGCTACATTTGACGGCATGGAGGTTGAACGCCAGATACTAGCTCAGAAGGGCATTCTGAACAAGGTTATTCCTACCCTGATACAGGCTAAGAAAGGAGTAACGGCTAAACATTACCATCGTATTTGGAAAAAATATGTATCTTGGTGTGAGTCCAAGAGGTTTCCTACTGTGGAGTTTCAACTGGGATGTTTTCTCCTCTTCCTGCAAGCAGGTGTGGATATGGGCCTGAGGTTAGAATCCGTAAAGGTCCAAATTCCGGCCCTATCCATTTTCTTCCAGAAACAGTTGGCTGCCCTCCCTGAGGTTCAGACTTTTTTGAAGGGAGTTCTGCACATCCAACCTCCCTTTGTACCGCCTAAGGCGCCCTGGTATCTTAACATTGTGTTGCAGTTCCTCCACTCGGACTGGTTTGAGCCTCTACAGGAGGTTGAGGTCAAGTTCCACACATGGAAGGCTGTCACTTTGTTGGTCTTAGCTTCTGCTAGACGTGTGTCGGAGTTGGGGGCTTTGTCATGTAAAAGCCCATACTTGATCTTCCATGAAGATAGAGCTGAGCTTCAGACACATCAGCAGTTTCTTCTGAAGGTTGTGTCGGCATTTCATATCAACCTACCTATTGTGGTGGCAGTTGCGACTGACTCCTCAATTTCATCAAAGTCTTTAGATGTTGTAAGGGCTCTAAAAATCTATCTGAGGAGGACTGCTCGTCACAGGAAATCGGACTCTCTGTTTGTCCTGTATGATCCCAATAAAATTGTGTGTCCTGCTTCTAAGCAGACGATCTCTCGCTGGATCAGGTTCAATATCCAGCATGCGTATTCTACGGCAGGCTTGCCGTGTCCTACATCTGTTAAGGCCCACTCTACTCGTAAGGTGGGTTCTTCCTGGGCTGCCCGGGGTGTCTCGGCTTTACAACTCTGCCGAGCGGCTACTTGGTCGGGGTCGAACACGTTTGCAAAGTTCTACAAGTTCGATACTTTGGACTGTGAGGACCCTAAGTTTGGTCAATAGTTTCTGCAGGAGCCTCCGTGCTCTTCCTCCTGTTCTGGGAGCTTTGGTACACCAGCAACCTCTAGGACGTAAGAGAAAATAGGATTTTAATTACCTACCGATAAATCCTTTTCTCGTTTTCCGTAGAGGATGCTGGGCGCCCGCCCAGCGCTTCGTTTTCCTGCAGTGGTTTTCTGGTTCAGTACAACTTTGTTTTTAGTTACGTACTGCATTGTTACTTGGTAAGTACTGTTTCAGCTGTTGTTGAGTTTCCAAACTTGTTAGCTTGGTTTGCCTTCTCTGTGTGAGCTGGTATGAATCTCGCCACTATCTGTGTTAAATCCTTCTCTCGAAGATGTCCGTCTCCTCGGGCACAGTTTCTAGACTGAATCTGGTAAGAGGGCCATAGAGGGAGGAGCCAGCCCACACTCAAACTCATAAAGTGCCAATGGCTCCTAGTGGACCCATCTATATCCCTATGGTACTAATGTGGACCCCAGCATCCTCTACGGACTACGAGAAAAGGATTTACCGGTAGGTAATTAAAATCCTATTTTTTTTCGAGAAGTTTTTTCACAGACCTTTGTCATAGATACATTCTTATCATTTTGATTGATAGGAGACAACCTGGCATAAAGGTAGATGTTTGGTTTTATTTCTGTCTCATTTTTTTCGCCTAGGGGACAACAAGTAAATATTGGCGCATCTTACCACACTGTCCCCTATGCTAATCATCTCAGAACGTCAAACAGTGAAAATACCGGAGAAGTGAGCCAGTGGAGAAGTTCCCCATAGCAATTAGCAACTACTACCTATCATTAATAGAATGAACTTGAAAAAATAAGAATTTACTTACCGATAATTCTATTTCTCGTAGTCCGTAGTGGATGCTGGGGACTCCGTCAGGACCATGGGGATTAGCGGCTCCGCAGGAGACAGGGCACAAAACTAAAGCTTTAGGATCAGGTGGTGTGTACTGGCTCCTCCCCCTATGACCCTCCTCCAAGCCTCAGTTAGGATACTGTGCCCGGACGAGCGTACACAATAAGGAAGGATATTGAATCCCGGGTAAGACTCATACCAGCCACACCAATCACACCGTATAACTTGTGATCTGAACCCAGTTAACAGTATGACAAACGTAGGAGCCTCTGAACAGACGGCTCACAACAATAACAACCCGAATTTGTTTGTAACAATAACTATGGCCCTCATTCCGAGTCGTTCGCTCGGTATTTTTCATCGCATCGCAGTGAAATTCCGCTTAGTGCGCATGCGCAATATTCGCACTGCGACTGCGCCAAGTATCTTTGCTATGAAGAAAGTATTTTTACTCACGGCTTTTTCATCGCTCCGGCGATCGTAATGTGATTGACAGGAAATGGGTGTTACTGGGTGGAAACACGGCGTTTTATGGGCGTGTGGCTGAAAACGCTACCGTTTCCGGAAAAAACGCAGGAGTGGCCGGAGAAACGGGGGAGTGGTTGGGCGAACGCTGGGTGTGTTTGTGACGTCAAACCAGGAACGACAAGCACTGAACTGATTGCACAGGCAGTGTAAGTCTGGAGCTACTCTAAAACTGCTAAGTAGTTTGTGATCGCAATATTGCGAATACATCGGTCGCAATTTTAAGATGCTAAGATACACTCCCAGTAGGCGGCGGCTTAGCGTGTGTAACTCTGCTAAATTCGCCTTGCGACCGATCAACTCGGAATGAGGGCCTATGTACAAGTATTGCAGACAATCCGCACTTGGGATGGGCGCCCAGCATCCACTACGGACTACGAGAAATAGAATTATCGGTAAGTAAATTCTTATTTTCTCTAACGTCCTAAGTGGATGCTGGGGACTCCGTCAGGACCATGGGGATTATACCAAAGCTCCCAAACGGGCGGGAGAGTGCGGATGACTCTGCAGCACCGAGTGAGAGAACTCCAGGTCCTCCTCAGCCAGGGTGTGCCCCTGACCAAGTAGCAGCTCGGCAAAGTTGTAAAGCCGAGACCCCTCGGGCAGTCGCCCAAGATGAGCCCACCTTCCTTGTGGAATGGGCATTTATATATTTTGGCTGTGGCAGTCCTGCCACAGAATGTGCAAGCTGAATTGTACTACACATTCAACTAGCAATCGTCTGCTAGAAGCAAGAGCACCCAGTTTTTTGGGTGCATACAGGATAACAGCAAGTCAGTTTTCCTGACTCCAGCCGTCCTGGAAATCTATATTTTCAAGGCCCTGACAACATCTAGCAACTTGGAGTCCTCCAAGTCTCTAGTAGCCGCAGGTACCACAATAAGCTGGTTCAGATGAAACGCTGACACCACCTTAGGGAGAAACTGGGGACGAGTCCGCAGCTCTGCCCTGTCCGAATGGACAATCAGATATGGGCTTTTGTGAGACAAAGCCGCCAATTCTGACACTCGCCTGGCCGAGGCCAGGGCCAACATCATGGTCACTTTCCATGTGAGATATTTCAAATCCACAGATTTGAGCGGTTTAAACCAACGTGATTTGAGGAATCCCAGGACTACGTTGAGATCCCTCAGTGCCACTGGAGGCACAAAAAGGGGGTTGTATATGCAGTACTCCCTCGTCAAATTTCTGGACTTCAGGAACTGAAGCCAATTCTTTCTGGAAGAAAATCGACAGGGCCGAATTTTGCGGTCACCTCCTTCCTGGCTTTGACCAGGGTAGGAATGACCTCTTCCGGAATGCCTTTTTTTTCTTTAGGATCCGGCGTTCAACCGCCATGCCGTCAAACGCACCCGCGGTAAGTCTTGGAACAGACACGGTACTTGCTGAAGCAAGTCCCTTCTTATCGGCAGAGGCCCTGAGTCCTCTGTGAGCATCTCATGAAGTTCCGGGTACCAAGTCCTTCTTGGCCCATCCGGAGCCACGAGTATAGTTCTTACTCCTCTACGTCTTATAATTCTCAGTACCTTTGGTATGAGAAGCAGAGGAGGGAACACATACACCGACTGGTACACCCATGGTGTTACCAGAACGTCCACAGCTATTTCCTGAGGGTCTCTTGACCTGGCGCAATACCTGTCCAGTTTTTTGTTCAGGCGGGACGCCATCATGTCCACCTTTGGTCTTTCCCAACGGTGCACAATCATGTGGAAACAACTTCTCGATGAAGTCCCCACTCTCCCGGGTGGAGGTCGTGCTGAGGAAGTCTGCTTCCCAGTTGTCCACTCCCGGAATGAAAACTGCTGACAGTGCTATCACATGATTTTCCGCCCAGCGAAGAATCCTTGCAGTTTCTGCCATTGTCCTCCTGCTTCTTGTGCCGCCCTGTCTGTTTACGTGGGCGACTGCCGTGATGTTGTCCCACTGGATCAATACCGGCTGACCTTGAAGTCTTGCTAAGCTTAGAGCATTGTAAATTGCTCTTAGCTCCAGTATATTTATGCGGAGAGAAGTCCCCAGACTTGATCACACTCCCTGGAAATTTTTTCCCTGTGTGACTGCTCCCCAGCCTTTCAAGCTGGAATCCGTGGTCACCAGGACCCAGTCCTGAATGCATAACTGTGGCACTTTAGTAGATGAGCACTCTGCAGCCACCACAGAAGAGACACCCTTGTCCTTGAAGACAGGGTTATCCGCTGATGCATCTGAAGATGCGATCCGGACCATTTGTCCAGCAGATCCCACTGAAAAGTTCTTACGTGAAATCTGCCGAATGGAATCGCTTCGTAAGAAGCCACCATTTTTCCCAGGACCCTTGTGCAATGATGCACTGACACTTTTCCTGGTTTTTGGAGGTTCCTGACTAGCTCGGATAACTCCCTGGCTTTCTCCTCCGGGAGAAACACCTTTTTCTGGACTGTGTCCAGAATCATCCCTAGGGACAGCAGACGTGTCGTCGGAGACAGCTGCGATTTTGGAATATTTAGAATCCACCCGTGCTGTCGTAGAACTACTTGAGATAGTGCTACTCAGACCTCCAACTGTTCTCTGGACCTTGCCCTTATCAGGAGATCGTCCAAGTAAGGGATAATTAAGACGCCTTTTCTTTGAAGAAGAATCATCATTTCGGCCATTACCTTGGTAAAGACCCGGGGTGCCGTGGACAATCCAAACGGCAGCGTCTGAAACTGATAGTGACAGTTTTGTACCACGAACCTGAGGTACCCTTTGTGAGAAGGGCAAATTTGGACATGGAGGTAAGCATCCTTGATGTCCAGGGACACCATATAGTCCCCTTCTTCCTGGTTCGCTATCACTGCTCTGAGTGACTCCATTTAGAATAGGTCTCACCGAGCCGTCTGGCTTCAGTACCACAATATAGTGTGGAATAATACCCCTTTACTTGTTGTAAGAGGGGTACTTTGATTATCACCTGCTGGGAATACAGCTTGTGAATTGTTTCCAATACTGCCTCCCTGTCGGAGGTAGACGTTGGTAAAGCAAACTTCAGGAACCTGTGAGGGGGAGACGTCTCGAATTTCCAATCTGTACCCCTGGGATACTACTTGTAGGATCCAGGGGTCCACTTGCGAGTGAGCCCACTGCGTGCTGAAACTCTTGAGACGACCCCCCACCGCACCTGTTTGTACGGCCCCAGCGTCATGCTGAGGACTTGGCAGAAGCGGTGGAAGGCTTCTGTTCCTGGGAATGGGCTGCCTGCTGCAGTCTTCTTCCCTTACCTCTATCCCTGGGCAGATATTATGGGGACGAAAGGACTGAGGCTGAAAAGACTATGTCTTTTTCTGCTGAGATGTGACTTGGGGTAAAAAAGGTGGATTTTCTAGCTGTTGCCGTGGCCACCAGGTCCGATGGACCGACCCCAAATAACTCCTCCCCTTTATACGGCAATACTTCCATGTGCCGTTTGGAATCTGCATCACCTGACCACTGTCGTGTCCATAAAACATCGTCTGGCAGATATGGACATCGCACTTACTCTTGATGCCAGAGTTTCGCATATATAGAAATACATCTTTTAAATGCTCTATAGTCAATAAAATACTGTCCCTGTCAAGGGTATCAATATTTCCAGTCAGGGAATCCGACCAAGCCACCCCAGCGCTGCCCATCCAGGCTGAGGCGATCGCTGGTCGCAGTATAACACCAGTATGTGTGTATATACTTTTTAGGATATTTTCCAACCTCCTATCAGTTGGCTCCTTGAGGGCGTCCGTATCTGGAGACGGTAACGCCACTTGTTTTTATAAGCGTGTGAGCGCCTTATCCACCCTAAGGTGTGTTTCCCAACGCGCCATAACTTCTGGCGGGAAAGGGTATACCGCCAATAATTTTCTATCGGGGGAAACCCACGCATCATCACACACTTCATTTAATTTATCTGATTCAGGAAAAACCACATGTAGTTTTTTCACACTCCACATAATACCCTTTTTTGTGGTACTTGTAGTATCAGAAATATGTAACATCTCCTTCATTGCCCTTAACAAGTAACGTGTGGCCCTAAAGGAAAATACGTTTGTTTCTTCACCGTCGACACTGGAGTCAGTGTCCGTGTCTGTGTCGACCGACTGAGGTAAAAGAACGTTTTAACGCCCCTGACGGTGTTTTAGACGCCTGGGCGGGTACTAATTGGTTTGCCGGCCGTCTCATGTCGTCAACCGACCTTGCAGCGTGTTGACATTATCACGTAATTCCTTAAATAAGCCATCCATTCCGGTGTCGACTCCCTAGAGAGTGACATCACCATTACCGGCAATTGCTCCGCCTCCTCACCAACATCGTCCTCATACATGTCGACACACAAGTACCGACACACAGCACACACACAGGGAATGCTCTGATAGAGGACAGGACCCCACTAGCCCTTTGGGGAGACAGAGGGAGAGTTTGCCAGCACACACCAAAAACGCTATATTATACAGGGACAACCTTTATATAAGTGTTTTTCCCTTATAGCATTTTAATATATATATACATATCGCCAAATAAGTGCCCCCCCTCTCTGTTTTAACCCTGTTTCTGTAGTGCAGTGCAGGGGAGAGCCTGGGAGCCTTCCCACCAGCCTTTCTGTGAGGGAAAATGGCGCTGTGTGCTGAGGAGAATAGGCCCCGCCCCCTTTTCGGCGGGCTTCTTCTCCCGTTTTTCTGAGACCTGGCAGGGGTTAAATACATCCATATAGCCTCCAGGGGCTATATGTGATGTATTTTTAGCCAGAATAAGGTATTATACATTGCTGCCCAGGGCGCCCCCAGCAACGCCCTGCACCCTCCGTGACCGTTGGTGTGAAGTGTGTGACAACAATGGCGCACAGCTGCAGTGCTGTGCGCTACCTTCATGAAGACTGAAAAGCCTTCTGCCGCCGGTTTCTGGACCTTCAATCTTCAGCATCTGCAAGGGGGGTCGGCGGCGCGGCTCCGGGACGAACCCCAGGGTGAGACCTGTGTTCCGACTCCCTCTGGAGCTAATGGTGTCCAGTAGCCTAAGAAGCCAATCCATCCTGCACGCAGGTGAGTTGAACTTCTCTCCCCTAAGTCCCTCGATGCAGTGAGCCTGTTGCCAGCAGGACTCACTGAAAATAAGAAACCTAAAAACTTTTTCTAAGCAGCTCCTTAAGAGAGCCACCTAGATTGCACCCTGCTCGGACGGGCACAAAAACCTAACTGAGGCTTGGAGGAGGGTCATAGGGGGAGGAGCCAGTACACACCACCTGATCCTAAAGCTTTAGTTTTGTGCCCTGTCTCCTGCGGAGCCGCTAATCCCCATGGTCCTGACGGAGTCCCCAGCATCCACTTAGGACGTTAGAGAAATAAAACTTCAAAGCTGGTCGGTTGTTGTGGGCAACTTCTCCACTCATTTCACTGTTTAATACATCAACCCTCATGCTGTATCCCAAACCAGATCACCTCATTCTCGGCAAGGGCAAGAGGACATCATGACTGTGATGTAGCCCACCTGACCCTGACATCTGTGGTGCCTATACACACAATGGCCTGAGCTCTTACTCTGTGTCACTGTGTGAAGATGGGAGAATGGCCAGGTACAGAAGGAGTCTCCTGCGCTCATTCCACTATCAGCACCTCACGGGGGAGACCACCTTCTCTACCTCCTTGTTTGCAACTCAGTAACACTATTAGAATTGGAACAAATTGGAGTCACCTGTGTAATCATACTTACCTACTCTCCCGGATTGGCCGGGGGGCTCCTGAAAATCGCGTGGAGCTCCTGGCCACCTGGAAGAGTTGGTAAGTTTCCCAGCCGGCAGCCAAGCCCCCACACACCTTGGGGAAACACTGAAATATCCCCCACAGCGGGGGTGCCGATGACGCGATTCGCGTGATCGTGACCCCGTCCCCTGCACCACTATGCCGGTAATCTCAGCATAGTGTAGCGGGGACGGAGACACGATGACACAATCTCGCGGCCACGGCCCCTGCTACTCCTCGTTATGCCTCACCTTGCTGTGCCACGCCCCCTGCTCCTCCCCGTTATGCCTCCCTTTGCTGCGCCATGCCCCCTGCTGAGCAGACCTGGCTGACTAATGTCGGCATCTATGCATATAATATATAGGGCCAGATGTACTAAGCTCTGAAAAGTGATAAAGTGGAGAGTGATAAACTAGCAACTAATCAGCTCCTAACTGCCATTTTTAAAACAGAACCTGTCACATGGCAGTTTGGAGCTGATTGGCTGGCACTTTATCACTCTCCACTTTATCACTTTTTAAAGGCTTAGTACATCTGGCCCTAGTCAGGCTGGAGATTTGCAGGGCAATGTAGAGCAGCATGTATGCTAGATCAGGGAGATCTGCATTATAAATGATCACAGCTGAATTACTGAACTGCTTAGTGTAAGTAAGAAGCAAATGGGAGTCCAAAAGGGTGGTTGGGTCCCTTGCCAATGCTTCTTTTAAAAAAAAATCTGTTTATTATTTTCAGAAGGTAATAAAACGGCATCATACAATGACAACAAAATGCATCATATATCAGAACAAGAAAAGTCAAGTCATAGGATATTGCAGGTCCATGCAAATCATTACAAAACATAATATGCAGAATATGCTGCTGACCAAAACGACCATGTACATAGCCCAGCAGTATGAGATAAACTGGGGACAACAATAAAAAATCACAACAAAATAGAGAAAAGGGAGAAGATTGACAAGGGGAAGGGAGGCGGAGGAAGACGAGCAATGCCAAAGTGCATTATAAAAGCTTTCCCATTATTTATTTATTTATTTATTAACAGTTTCTTATATAGCGCAGCAAATTCCGTTGCGCTTTACAATTGGAAATAACAATAACAAACTGGGTGATAACAAACAGTCATAGAGGTAGGAAGGCCCTGCTCGCAAGCTTACAATCTATAGGATTAATAACAAATGAACCGTCAAAACTTTAAACTTGGTACGTGCGGAGCAGTAACTGCATCAATCCCGACCAACCAGGGCAGGCATCTACCATTATTTATTTATTTATTACCAGTTATATATAGCGCACACATATTCCGCAGCGCTTTACAGAAAATATTTGCCCATTCACATCAGTCCCTGCCCCCAGTGGAGCTTACAATCTATATTCCCTACCACATGTACACACAGACACATTTACGTACCATCTTAAGATACATTGCACTTAAGGAACCAGGAGGTGGTTTCAAAAACTTTTATTATGGTAGTTTGATTATGGGAGTCTAGCGATTCAATGAACGGTCTACATTTCATATATCATAAAACTACACCAGTTTCCAAGCCCGGAAAGAGGGCCTGCTGTTATAGTAAAGAGTTTAAGCATTAAGGCAGTGGTTTCCAAACTTTTTGGAATCACGGCGCCCTAGAATATCAGAATTTTTTTCACGGCACCCCTAGGCCAAAAATTTCTTATTGAGAAATTTAGACAGAAATATTACATTAAGTAGATTGTGTTTATCTGTCATCCTTAGGGTCAGTTGTGTGGTGAGGGACAAGATTTGCTTCTGTTTGGCCACATATTTTATGACTGGCAGCCACCAGCACTGGTTTTGCCTATTATATTGACGATGAATAGTTTGAATTGGTCCTGGACCACTGATAAAGCAGAATCTATTTATCGTATATATATATATCCCTTTATGAGGTCTAAGAACACTATACGCTGTTTACTTAAGAAGTACCGTAAGGGTACGTAAGTTGCGTAACGATCGCTCAGCCGTAGGCGAGACGCTCAAGCGTCGCGTTCGCTTACGGCCCAGAGATCACCAGACTGACACCCTATTGGCTACAGACAAACGTAATGATTCGCTATGGCGTAGCGGACGCTCGAGACCACGAGGAGATCACCAGCGGCGCAGACGCTCACAACGCTATACCTTGATATCTATACCTTTAACAATGAGATACACAATATACCTTTATGTAGAGACAATGTGTAAGTGCAACCTGGTGTAACCTGATTAACTACAAAGCTGCTTGAGCGTCACCGACGCTCTGTGAACACTTAACACTATGAGAAAATACACAGATACTTGTTTAGGGTCCAAAGCCTATTAAATGTATTATAACTAATATACTTGTAAAAAGGAATCACAGTACAAATGATACACTACAATATAACAGAGACTTCCTAACCAAATAACTACACTATAAATACAATACAATACAAGTCGAGATACTTTAAGGAAAATATGGGAGAAAGAGGAGAGAGAGAGAGAGAGAGAGAGAGAGAGAGAGAGAGAGAGAGATGAGATGAGATGAGAGATGGCTCACAGTAAGACAATATGATCACGGAGAAAAACTTACGCATAAGGGGAAACGATCGCATGCGCCTGGACATCCAGCACCCGATTTTCAGCAATGAGAACCGTTGAAGAGTGAGCGCTGGATGTGGTCGGCCTGCCTATTTATGCCCCACACACAATGCAATCTAATGGTCCCTACAATCTTGTCGTCCATTGGACACAGGAATTCGGCTTCGCATCATAACAAAAGGTCATTGGGTAATTCATACAGGTGGGCTGTGACGATTTCAAACAGCTCAGGTGGGTGGGAAACTGGGTTTCCCGCCGCATACCTGAGTAAGAGTAAATAATAGTAATGGACATAAACTTCTTATGTCCATAACTATTCGCACGAGCGATTAATACGCTCCAAACCAACACCGGAATATTGCTATTTAAATACTCTCCCGATGGGTACCAAACACTACTGTATGACTCCTGTTAGACCCTTCCTACAATACAAAGAGGGATCCCTCCGTTTAGGGACATTCTATATTAACCAAACTTTCAGAATCTATCAAAGGGACCATGATCTATAAACTACGTTAATTGTGGAAATATGTAACGATTGGGTCGCACGCTACGACTACATACTCTTTACCGTAAATACGCATACCGATGCGAGCGGGTGCACGCATCGGCGGGTATGCGCTATCACGGGAAAGCGCACGCATGCGCAGCGCGGACCAGCGTGAGGTGCAAATATGGCAGCATGTATAGGGATATTTTTTCTGACTTTGACAGTCCACCCTTTGGCAGTCAATACTAACTGCCACCTTCTAAAACATTTCAAAAAGAGAAAAATATATGTCAGGGGTTAATTCATTTCCATGGTTGGGTAGGGGAGGAGAGAGGAGTAGGTGTGAAGAGGGTATGACCTAGTGAGATAGCAGAAGCATGTGTGTATGAGTCCATGTTTGGGGGGTCATGTATCATCGTGCCGTACGTGTTGTAAATCAAGCTTCGAGGTATTGCGAAGTATACATTTGAATTCCTTCTTATCCTGCGGTACAGGTCTGTGGATGGGCTGTCAAACTTTACCGAGCTCTTTTCGGATTTTGAACAAAATGGGGAGCACATTTTAGTTGATGATACATGAATGGGGGAATATGTGATTGCTGATATCTGTGCCTGTATTCCCTATACTATGTGTGTTATTACCTGAGGGTTGTAGAGATGAAGATGAAGAACACTTATGGAAAATGCAATGATATTCTATGTCAGGTAAATGTACATCTGTCGTCGAAGTTTTGTTCGGTATCAGTTGATAGTCGTCTTCTTTGCGCTGTTTTGCTCCTTAGGCATGAGCAACAAGCTTTGTCAGTGCCATCAGATTTACAAAAAATGTTGGGCTAGCGTGAGTTTAAAAATACTAGGGAAACTGGGGATCCATGGCAAAGTTCATCAAGTGTCCATTTCTCAAGTGGTCAAAACTCTTTCTTTGGTCCATCCGTTGTCTGTATAGCGTCTCGTCAACTTCCTCGTCCAAGGGGGTCTTGTTATCTTGGAGAAAAGCAGAAAAACAGGTGAAAGAAACGGACCGTATAATCACATTTTCATCACATCCTGGTTTCTATCATTGGGTCATAAATCAAATCCAGGTTGATTACAGTTTCCTCACTCCTCAAACTCATCACTCTTGTACTTTGTTTGCACCTCATTAAAGCCTGCCCGCATCTAAATATCAATCCAATAGATATAACAACACCTAAAATACATAGGAGAAACTTTCCAACATCCATTATGACTCCTTGAGCCCAGTCTCCCAAACCGGAGAACCAATTTCGCGGGTTCAACCATGACACCCAACCAGTCAGCTCATTACCTACAGCAGCAAGAGTGAGATTGTGTTTTCGGCGAAATTCCCACTTCAATTGGAGAATATCGTCCATCTTTTGGTCTATGACCTCTACCGGATCCTCGGTGCTATTCGTGATGTACGTGCAACACTTCACGCCGTACTGTGTTGCCAATGTAACACAATATCCGCCTGTCACTGCTGTGAGGTAATTAAGAACCATTCTATGCTGTACCAGTTCTGTTTTATAAGCTTGGAGTTCTCTTCCAGTGTATCTAAACGTGTCATCATACATTTCAGTGATATTATCTAACAAATTGGCGAGTGCGGAAATGTATCTATAATTCATCACTCCTCGAGCGGTGCGAGTGAAATCTAACGCCACCAGAACCTGAATCCCGGTGGATTCATGGATCAGATCAGAGGCCGGATGCTCTAACCTTTCTGACAGTTGTCTTTTAACGAGGTGCTCGTAATGAGTGTGAGTATAAGGAGCTTGGGCACCACGGTGTATGTCTTTCATTTTATCATGTGTTACAGTCATTACTTCAGGCAATACTCTTCCAATATAACACAATCCTTCAGAGTTTGGGGCAAGCCACTTGTACGCCTTTCTCCCGCATATGAAATATGCATCATCGGGGAGAACATATGGGACGGAGTAGGACATTACCATATTACATACCTTCCAGGTGAAATCTCCTAGCCCTAATTCTTCCATCTGCTTAATGCACGTATCAGGTTGTACGATATGTGCACAGTATCCTGGTGATACTTCTCCAACTCTAGTAATCCTATTTCCTAAGGTATATCTATACCTGAAAGATTTTCCTCTACTGGCTATGTGGCGTACAAGCTCTGTATCTGTAGGCATTCTATCTGCTCTATGCGAGAAGGTCATGGTCAGGTTGCTCCATGACACTTCCCAATTTCCCGGCTGTCGGGGATTGGAGATGTTGAAACATAAGAGGGACCTATCCACATGGTATTGGTGGAGCTTCAAGCTAGGAGGGCTGGAGATGTTAAATCTCCTGTCCACCGGTCTCCCACCATTTAACTCAAGTACCTCCCCTATCGCTAAAGGAAATGGTACTAGCCCTGATTTGCTATGACCCTGAGGTACTTGAGAGCATACCCAACAATCTGTTTTGTTTAATACATTACCCACTAAGGAGTGATAATCACTCAATGGATGCCGGTCCATATGGATATTAAAACTGGATTGGCATTTCTTTATGCACCCATCCTCAACCAAGTTGTTACAAAGCCTGCAGATACAGTTTTCTTCAGCTAACAATCCGTCACAATTTCTTCTACGATCAATGCTATCGGATCGCTTTCTGATACTCGCCTTTGCTTGTTGGTTAGGTTGATCTTGGAAAACTACGCCTCCATCATCATAATCGGAACCCATTCCAGAACCTCTCTCGACCTCCATGGTACTCTCGCCGGAACAGACTGCTCTAGTCAACATCGTGGTTAACAGGAAAATCCGGATCACAGTCTCTTGGGGCAAGTCCATCTTTGAGGAGGAAATGGAGAAGAATGAGAAGGGGGAAAAAGAAATTTCAAGGGAGAGGGGATGGGAAGTGGAGAAAAACAATAAAAGGGATTGGGGAGTCGACAACTGCTTTCGGTCTTCAAGGCTCATGTGCCGCCTCAGTCCTCCTGGAACAGACACTCCAGTGATACAACCTCTACCGTCTGTTCCTTATCACGGGACTTCTCTGGATCAGCAACCTTTTTGCAGTGGGATGAATGGACCCAAGTCTCTCTCTCAGCAACCTTCAATGCTGTGGTGCTAGTCAATAAGACCTGGTATGGTCCTTCCCATCTATCAATAAGACAACCTGAGCGTAGAAAATTTCGTATCATTACATAATCCCCAGGTTCAATGTCATGACAATTACTATCAGGTAGATCAGGAATCACCAACTTCAGATTTTCATTTTGGTTCCTCAACTGTTTACTCATGTTAATTAAGTACTTTACAGTTACTTCATTGTTACATTTCAAATCATCCTGAGGGTTAATCATGACATGCGGTTGTCGACCAAACAAAATTTCAAAGGGGGACAGATTAAGAGGGGACCTGGGAGTGGTTCTGATGCTATACAAAACAATGGGTAAAGCTTCTGGCCACGTCAATCCTGTCTCTGCCATTACTTTACTCAATTTATTTTTAATCGTGCTGTTCACTCTTTCGACCTTCGCACTCGCCTGTGGACGGTACGGAGTGTGCAGCTTGCTATCAATTCCCATCAACTTACACATTCCTTGAAAGACATCACCTGTAAAATGGGTACCCCTATCACTTTCGATTATTCTAGGGATACCATATCTACATACAAATTCCTGCACAATTTTCTTAGCTGTAAACATAGCGGTATTTGTAGCCGCTGGAAATGCTTCGACCCAATTTGAGAAAACATCTATACAAACAAGTACATATTTCAAATTCCGACATGGGGGTAACTGAATGAAGTCAATTTGTATTACCTGAAAAGGGCCGCCGGCAGGTGGGATATGGGATGGTTCTGTAGGTATTGCCTTTCCAATATTCTTTCTCAGACAGGTAAGGCATGACATTGCTCTTTTACTCGCATGAGAGGAGAATCCTGGGGCACACCAGTATGCTCTTACCAATTTGCACATCCCCTCCTTGCCTAGATGAGTCAGCCCGTGAGCTGCTTCAGCCAGACATGGAAGATATGTCCTGGGGGCCACTGGTTTACCATGTCCATCCGTCCAGAGCCCTGAGGACTCCTGGCCATATCCCTTTGCTTTCCAGACTGCTCTTTCCTGTGCGGAACACAAATTCTGCATTTCACACAACTTCTGTGTGTTGATGGTATTAAATACCATCAGTTGTGTGGTGTCTGTCGGTATGGGGGTAGCAGCTGCTAACTTAGCAGCTTCGTCTGCTCGGCTGTTACCAAGTGATACTGGGTCTTGACTATATGTATGTGCTTTACATTTGATAACAGCCACTCTGTCGGGTTCCTGTATCGCTGTTAGAAGCCTTTTTATGTGAGCTGCATGCGCTATCGGTGTACCAGCTGCCGTCATGAAATTTCTGAGGCGCCATAGGGCTCCGAAATCATGGACTACCCCGAATGCGTATCTAGAATCGGTGTAGATATTGGCTGACTTACCCTTAGCCAATTCACATGCTCTGGTTAGGGCGACCAGTTCGGCAACCTGGGCTGAGTGAGGTGGGCCTAGCGGCTCCGCTTCTATGGTGTCTTGGTCATCTACGACTGCGTATCCAGTACACAAGTCTCCCGAGTCTGACTGTCTGTGACAACTACCGTCCGTGTAGAACGTGAGTTCTGCATCTTCCAGTGGATTGTCACTGATGTCAGGCCTTGCGGTAAAATTTTGGGTCAAATATTCCATACAATCATGTGTATCTTCCTTTGTATTAAATCCTCCTTCCCCAGCACTCTCACCTTCCACCCTTTGTGCATGACCAGGCACACCTGGGAGATATGTTGCAGGATTTAATGCACTGCATCTCCTTATGGTGATGTTTACTGGGGCCATTAGCGCCAATTCCCATCTTGTAAACCTCGCTGATGAGACGTGTCTGGTTTGGGCAGAATTCAATAAGGCTGACACTGCATGTGGTGTATGGATTGTGAGGTTGTGGCCTAGCACGACATCTTCGCTTTTTGTTACTAGCAATGCTATTGCAGCAACGCTTCGCAAGCATGTGGGGAGGGATCGCGCTACCGTGTCTAGCTGAGCGCTGTAGTATGCAACTGGCCTGCTGGCATCACCGTGTTTTTGGGTTAGTACACCTGCTGCGCAACCAGCACTTTCTGTTCCGTATAGTTCAAAGGGTTTCCCATAGTCTGGCATACCTAGTGCTGGCGCCTGCGTTAGGCACTGTTTGAGTCTCTCAAATGCTGTTTCGGATTCGTCGGTATGCGAAATCCTATCAGGTTTGTTTGAGGAGACCATTTCCTGCAAAGGTAGCGCCAATATGGAAAACCCTGGGATCCAATTACGGCAATACCCACACATTCCTAAAAACGTTCTGATCTGTTGCTGGGTTTGTGGCAGTGTCATGTCTCTAATTGCTTGGATTCTATCAGCGGTCAGGTGTCTCAGTCCTTGTGTTAGACAGTGTCCCAAATATTTTACCTTAGTTTGGCATAATTGCAACTTGTCTTTGGAAACCTTGTGTCCTGTGTCTGAAAGATGAAACAGGAGCTGTTTCGTATCCTTCAGGGATGCTTCCAATGAATCAGAACACAGTAGTAAATCATCCACATACTGTATCAATACTGATCCACTCTCTGTTTGGAAAGACTGTAAACAATCATGCAAAGCCTGAGAAAATATACTTGGACTATCTATGAAACCTTGGGGTAGTCGAGTCCACGTGTATTGGACTCCTCTGTATGTGAATGCAAACAAATATTGGCTGTCAGGGTGCAGAGGTACCGAAAAGAAAGCGGAGCAGAGGTCAATAACAGTGAAAAATTTGGCAGTGGGAGGAATTTGCATTAGGATGACAGCTGGATTTGGCACTACGGGGAACTGACTCTCAACTATTTTGTTAATCCCCCTTAGATCCTGCACTAGCCTGTAACCCCTCCCCCCACTCTTTTTAACAGGGAAGATGGGACTATTGGCAGTGCTGGACGTTCTTACCAGAATGCCCTGTTGTAGCAAGCGCTCTATTACTGGGAAAACTCCTAACTCCACCTCTGGCTTCAGAGGATACTGTGGGATTTTTGGAGCTATCCTACCATCTTTTACTTGTACAACTACTGGAGCTTCGTTTGCCATTAATCCAGTGTCCTGTCCGTCTTTTGTCCAAAGTGACTCTGGTATCTGGGAAGTCATCTCTTCTACTTGGGATGGATTCCTATTTGTCCTAATGGAATGTGACATTAATTTTGATGGGGAGTCTAACATGTCTCGTACTTCCTGAGCGTGATTCTCAGGTATGTCCAAGAATACACCTTCAGAAGTACAATAAATGACGCACCCCATTTTACATAGTAAGTCTCTTCCCAGGAGATTGGTTGGTGCCGATGCAGCCAGCAAAAAGGAATGCTTGGTATGCAAAGGCCCTATTGTAATCTCGGCTGGTTTGCTAACAGGGTAATGCTGGACTACTCCTGTTACTCCCATGGCTGGAATGGTCCTACCAGTGGTTCTCATGCCCACTGTCGAATTTATCACTGATTTGGCCGCCCCTGTGTCTACAAGAAAGTTTAAAGTTTTACCAGCTACATTGATTGCAATCTCTGGTTCACTTCCAAGACTGGCAATCAATCTAACTGGCTGCAGATTACAGGTATGGCCACACCCCTATTGGGTATGCTGACCTCCCTGAATCCCGTTGGCAGCAACTACTTGTGAGGGAGTTAGCTGGGAACTACCAGAGGCATGCCAATCTCTGTTCGGGGGGTATCTTTTTGTTTCCCCTGTATGTGGCTCAAAACTCCGCCTCTGTGGACCCTGCTCCCAATGTCTTGTGTTGTGTCGTTGTCTAGGGGGTTGAAAAGATCTTTGTACACTCTTTATTCTACAGTCTCGTGCATAGTGTCCCTGTCTGTTACAGGAATAACAAGTTATTTCAGTTGACTTACTTACAGGATTCGATGGTACATACGCAGGCTGCTTTGTGGTCAGCGCCTGTATACTTACTGACATTAACTTATCACTTTGCGATTCTCGGTGCCTGGTGATGTTTCTGTCGTGATCAATAGCAGCCTCTCTCAAAGTGGACACTGACAGACCTCGCCAACATGGTTGCGTGGTCTGTACCCTAGCCTTTAATGTTTCCTTTAAACCATCCATCAGTACAGATACTGCTACTTCTTGGTGGTTTGGGTTGGTCTTAATGTCTTCTATACCAGTGTATTTTGCCATTTCTAATAGTGCCCGGTGAAAATATTCTGCTGCCGTTTCGGACTCTTTTTGTCTAATGGAGAATATTTTGTTCCATTTAACAACGGCTGGGAAATACTCCTTTAGCTGTAAATTTATCCTTTTTACGTTATCTTTGTTGTACACATCTGAAAGCGGTACATCTTTATCTAGTCCACAATCAGCCAAGAATTGAACTGAGTCGACATTTGAAGGTAAACAAGCTCTTAGCAGTATCTGCCAATCTTTGTGGTTGGGTTCTACAGTGTTCCCTAAATCCCTGATGTATTTTTGGCTAGCAACTAAGTCTTTCCTGGGGTCAGGAAATTCGGACACTATGGTTCTTAATTCCATTCGGGAAAATGGTGTGTACATGGCAATGTTCCTTATGGGAGTGGCTCCTGATACGTCTGTTTTCCCATTGGGAACTGCTATTACTCTAACAGGGTTAACTCTAACAACCTCATTCTGTGTAGATTCTACAACTTGTGGTGAAATTGTTTCGGTATAATGCATGGTGCCGTACTTACCCGTTGACACGACCTCACCTATCCCTCCGCTAGGGGCCTTCACTAATCTCGTGAGTGGTGCAGTTCCTACTGTGGTTTCTGATATGGTGGCCGCTAGAGAGAGTGCTGAAATTGTTGCCGAATCGTCTTCTTGATCACACTCCTGAGGAAAGTTCAGAACAGGGTACAACTTGCACGGGTCAGTAATTGCATGGGTTACTTGGTTAACATCATTAACATTTACAAGGTTGCTAAGAGTTTGTGTTTTACGCCCCAGTGCGTTTTTCTCCGCAATCAACTTCTCTCCTGCAATGTATGGGGGAGGCGGGGCTGTGGCTATCAGTTTCCTGACTGCCCCAGATCCCGCCGCCAGAGCCAAACCTCTCTGTATCTCACCTTCCTGTTGCCATAACTGTAAGTAATCATGATGCTGGATTCGTCTCTTTGTTGATTTTATGAGACATATCCTCCTCCTTAAATTTTGTAACACTTCTGGACTGAAGCTACCTATTCTTGGGAATTTCTCCCTGTCTTGTACAGTCATTCTCTCCCATTCATCACATAAAACCTCTGTGTGACTTCCATATTTCTCACACATGATGTACCTTGCCGACCCAACTGGTCGGTTCTCTGAATCAACCCGAACCGAGGTTGATCGCCCCCTACCTGAACAACTGGCCCCCATAATCTGCAGGTGTTGCTTACTACTCCTTGGATATCAAGGTTTTCAGCGAACCCTTACAAAAAAACCAAAATGTCCTGGGCAGGCCGGCGGTGGCGGTTTACCAAGTACCCCACTTACTTTTCGCCCACGTTGGCCAGTACTGCAATCACTGTATCCAGAGCTGCTGTACCCAACTCAGGGCCCCTGTGAACCTTTATTTACTGGAACATGTGAGGGTTACCCGAAGGACACTTACTCTTTCCAGTAAAGGTGGGGTTGTTAGATAGTTCCTGAGTGACCAGCGAACTTCCCTTCAAAAAAAAAAAATTACACAAATCACGTCAGAATGTACAAATAGCGTTTATGACCTTTGTACGAAAATGATACTGGTCAGATTTACTAATGCACACAATGACGTGCGGTACAATCGTTCAGTACATAAGCACTACCTGTTATGTACTGAGAGATCAGTGGAATCGAAAATTTCGGCTGCGAATTCCTTCAGCCAGAGCTTATATGGCCTATATGGGTTCTGCACCAACCCCCGGGGTTGTGCCTCTTACCTTTATAGCGGACTTCTTTGTTTCCTTATGACCTCCTGGTCTTGTCTGTACGACCTCCTGGTCTGACCTCCTGGTCTTGTTCTATACTGGTCCGCTATACTCTAATGCTCAAATATTATGTTTAACCAAGGATGCCTCCCTAGCCACCGTATATGTCACTTACACGTATGTCCCTTACGAGTACCCGATTTCTTTTTGGTTCAACCTCTAAGTTATATAAACTTATGTGATAAAAACACACTCACTCAACACATGTACACTTTCGTTTCAATATCTATTTCTGCGCAGAAATTTTCTTTAGCCCAGCTGTGTTACCAATTAGGAGCAGGATCTGTTAAACTAAATTTCAGATTTTCCAAAAATAGATTTGCGTTATTTATCGCCTCTTGCGCTATTTACCGCTTAGCGCTAACTATCGCCTTTGCGTTAATTATCGCTTTGCGCTAAAATTTCAACTTTTCGTGATTTGAGCTACGTGGGCGTAACCGGACGCTCCGTTGCGTAATGTACGCTGCGTGCGTCGGCCTTTGGATTGCGTACGCTAGTCTTTGTTAGAGACACGTGTACGCAATGCAAAGATCCACCGTAACACAATATACTTTTATCAATGTAGACGATCCCTGATCATCTACCGCGTACCCCACTGGCTTTGCCTTATCTCCCAGGCAAACCTTTGTGTTTCTCTACACTTTTAACTATTACCTCTATTCTTAAACTATAAAATAACAGCAAGTTTCTTTTAGCACTTTTCTATCAACTA